>NW_027137314.1:0-50644 GCF_040869045.1 Eurosta solidaginis | reverse complement strand
AATCTGCCAGCGCTAAGCCAAAGGCAACAAAAGCAACTGCTGCCAAACCAAAAAAGGCTGCAACTAAAAAGCCAACCACAAAAAAGGCATCAGCTAAAAAATAAATATGCTGCGTTTTTTGTGATAATTTACAAGGACACAACATTCATTAATGTTGAATTATCAATAAGCCCTTTTCAGGGCTACAAAATATACAAACAAAAAGATCAAAAATTTATTCAATTAATTATTTACCCAATACGTCTGACTAAACGCTTCTACAGTTTTGCTTCGCCATAATACTTGAGTATAAGTATAAAAAAATTTCAATTGCGCCCTAGCTAGCGTGCTGACCAATTTCGAAATTGATGTTTCAATTGCAAAACAAAATTAAAAATTTTCATCGACTTAGAAATTTCATATCTCTTTGTTAATTTATATTTTGTGGCCCTGAAAAGGGCCTTTTTGTTAACATTTTTCACTTTTATTCATATTTTCCTCAGTCGCACAAATTACTTGGAGCTTGTGTATTTGGTAACAGCCTTAGTACCCTCACTGACGGCATGCTTAGCCAATTCACCAGGCAACAATAGGCGTACGGCAGTTTGAATTTCGCGACTAGTAATTGTTGAACGTTTATTGTAATGAGCTAAACGTGATGCTTCAGCAGCAATACGTTCAAAAATGTCATTAACAAAACTGTTCATGATACTCATGGCTTTCGACGATATACCAGTATCAGGATGCACTTGTTTCAACACTTTATAAATGTAGATGGCATAACTTTCCTTCCTCTTACGCTTCTTCTTCTTGTCGTTTTTAGTAATATTCTTCTGAGCCTTTCCGGCCTTCTTAGCTGCTTTACCACTAGTTTTAGGAGGCATATTTAATTTTCACAAAATCACTTCACTATCACTAACACTTTTTAATATTTTCTAAGTGTTAAAATGCACACCTTTAAGTATATTTTTTCCGACAAACCATTCAAGCTATTCGTAACGATTCGTTAAAAATTGCTGGCAATAATTTGATAACATGCGATTGGGGTAGCTCAATGTACAAACGAAAAAGTATATAAGCGCAGCACAATTTGTGTTTAGGGAATAAAGTGTCCAAGCTATTCAGCTAGTGTGTGTATTTGTGAAAAAGTGTATTAAGTGAAATATATAACAACAATGTCTGGTCGTGGTAAAGGTGGTAAAGTAAAGGGAAAGGCAAAGTCACGTTCAAACCGTGCTGGCCTTCAATTTCCTGTCGGTCGTATTCATCGTTTGTTACGTAAAGGCAATTATGCTGAACGTGTTGGTGCCGGTGCTCCAGTATATTTAGCTGCTGTTATGGAATATTTGGCAGCTGAAGTTCTTGAATTGGCTGGTAATGCTGCACGTGATAATAAAAAAACTAGAATTATTCCACGTCATTTACAATTGGCTATTCGTAACGATGAAGAATTGAATAAACTATTGTCTGGAGTTACCATAGCTCAAGGTGGTGTTTTACCAAATATTCAAGCTGTACTTTTGCCAAAGAAGACCGAAAAGAAAGCATAAGTGATGTAATCGTCGATTTATATTCTTACGACGCCATATTTAAAACCGTCCTTTTCAGGACGACAAAATATATATACAAAGAGATTAATTATATTGTCATATATATGTATTTATCTATTTTAAAACAATTTTTTGAAAGAAAAATTTAAAAGAGCATAAGTAAACTTTTAGAAATTTTTTTTTTTTAACGAAATCTGCGTTAACAACTACTTCAATTAATAAAATAGTGTTTGAAAATGTTCATAAAAAAGTTGACTTATATCATTTTCCAGAAAAAAAAACTGAGCAACATTAAAAAAGTACAGTATGCGCGCATACTACATATTGTATGTATATATGTACGTATGTTTGCATGAGCATCTCGACAAAGGCGCAAAAAGTTGTGGCTTGTATTCATACGTACCAAAGGTACAACCGTGCATACATACATACATATGTGTTTAGCAAATAAATGTGTATATACTCGTGAGTAGGTATACACACCATATTAAGGGTAAAACTACAGCTGCTACTATCAAAGATAGCAAGAATACGAATTTTCATTTTATTATTATAAAAATTGATAGTTGCTTCAGTTATTTTTGATCTTTGTTGTTTAAAAAATTTGTGGTCCTGAAAAGGACCGTTTATAATGTTTATTTTTATTAAAATATGGAATTAAGCACGTTCACCACGTATACGTCTAGCCAATTGAATATCTTTTGGCATAATTGTGACACGTTTTGCATGAATGGCACACAAATTTGTATCCTCGAACAAACCAACTAAATATGCTTCACTTGCTTCTTGTAATGCCATCACAGCTGAACTCTGGAAACGTAAATCAGTTTTAAAATCTTGAGCAATTTCACGTACCAAACGTTGGAATGGCAATTTACGAATCAACAGTTCGGTACTCTTCTGATAACGACGAATTTCACGCAAAGCGACTGTACCGGGACGATAACGATGCGGTTTCTTCACTCCACCAGTTGCCGGCGCACTTTTGCGAGCAGCTTTAGTGGCCAACTGTTTACGTGGCGCTTTACCACCAGTCGATTTACGGGCTGTTTGCTTTGTACGAGCCATTTCTCACTTTTATTTTTCACAATTTAAAATAAACACTGATCACTGAACACTTCACTTAATAAACCTAGTGCTGACATGTGTGAAAATACATATAATAAAATACATAAAAACGTTTCATATGTTCATTTTTTTAGGGTTGCAATATTGTGCGAGTTAAAATGAGATACAAATATTTATGGCACATAATGGTAGCTCACTCAATGTTGTGGATTTTTGTATAAATAGCAGCTACTTTCGGTAAACCAGCTATTAGTTGTGAAGTGAAGTGTTCTTGTGAAAGCTAAAAAAAGTGCTAAATAGAAAAAATGACTGGTCGTGGCAAAGGTGGAAAAGGATTAGGTAAAGGTGGCGCCAAACGTCATCGCAAAGTTTTACGTGATAACATCCAAGGTATCACAAAGCCAGCTATTCGACGTTTAGCACGTCGTGGTGGCGTAAAACGTATATCTGGTTTAATATATGAAGAAACTCGTGGTGTTCTAAAAGTATTTTTAGAAAATGTTATCCGTGATGCAGTCACATATACTGAACATGCTAAAAGGAAAACAGTTACGGCTATGGATGTTGTATATGCATTGAAGAGGCAAGGTCGTACATTGTATGGTTTCGGCGGTTAAATTCATTTTTACGGACATATTAAAACAAAATAAATACCCATTCAAACAAACGGTCCTTTTCAGGACCACAATATTTTTTAACAAAGATTTCAAAATTTCTCTAATACAATACATAAAAGAAAGATATGTTATTAAGATGTACATGCATATGTAGTATGTATGTATGAATGTTCGTTTACACTAAGTAGCATACGTATGTATGCATAATGAAAACTCATGCAAATGAATATACCCCGACACAAGCCAAGCGATATAAATATGTGTATAATAGCAGGCTTATTTTACAAAAAGGGCATAAGTTCATTTTTGTAAAAAATCGGATTTAAGTAGCAAAAGTATCTGAATACACTAAACTATAAAGTATATAACAAAATTTACTTAAGTCGACTTATATCATTTAAAAAAAAAGGACAAATTCACAACTGCAAGTATACACATTAAAGTAGCCATGCTTATACCGATTTAGGCAAACAAAATTTGCCAACGACCATACCACGCTGAATACATCGGTTCTCGTCCGATCACCGAAATTAAGCAGCGTCGGGCGCGGTTAGTACTTAGATGGGGGACCGCTTGGGAACACCGCGTGTTGTTGGCATATCCAACTTTTTCTTTTATTTTATGTATATATGTACATAGATTTTTTTTTTTTTTTAATTAAATTGCATTTAATTGAATAAATACTTGGAATACAATTTAAAATTTCTATAGACTCAATGGAAAAATTTCATACGCGCGCATACATTTACGTGCATAATAATATTAGTTATAATTTGTTACCATATCAATTATTGATTTAAAGCTTATAAGCATTCATCATATTAAATTCAAAAGGAATCTACGTAGTACAAATTCATACTCATCCACCTAGTATAGTACTTAAAATGGACTCTGATGTCCGATTATGTTCAAATATGTATATTACAATCATATTGATAATTAATAAGCATTTAATGAGAATTTTTTTTGAATGTCATGAAATGTCATTTAAATATACATACATATAAGTTGTAGACATCCAATATCAATAATCAATTCAGACTAAAATTCCAAACTTTAGATGCCTTCAAGTGAAGCCACATAGAGTTACTCTAGTGTTGCAATAGAAACATTTAAATATTTTTTAAAATAAAATATTGTTTTTAAAACTTAACGAAGATAAGTTTTTTTGATTTCTAATATAATATATTTTATATATTTGAATGAAAATTTTGATTAGTACAAATATATTTTAAGAAAATTCACTTTATTGAGAAAAAATTCGATTTTATCAGTACAAAGTTTTGATTAAAATCCCTGACACTCCGAAAATATGAAATTCATCAATTTAAATGAACTCATATATTAAACTAGCACATTTCAGCTATCTAATTTTATATGAATATTTGCAATACCTTTAATATCTGAATTTTAATTAATTTATTAAAATGAAAAGTTTATCAAATGTAAATGGTACGTAGCACTGAAATGGGAATATTTGTCATCCATCTTTTCGCTGCGCTTCTCAAATTTTAAACAGAGTATCGTTTTCTTTCCGCTCGTATAAAAAAGTATAAATAGTGAGTTTGTGCTTTGTGTGCTTAATATTGATATATTTTCAAGTGTTAATAAACGTTTAAATAAAATAATTAAGTGAAGATGTCTGACACAATCGCTGTTGCAAATGTTAGCTCACCAGTAGCTGCTTCTGCTGCTGTTGCTGAGAAGAAAGTTGCTGCTAAAAAAGCAACTAAACCCAAAAAACCATCGGTTGCTCCCACTCATCCACCAACTCAACAAATGGTAGATGCATCCATTAAGAATTTGAAGGAACGTGGTGGCTCATCACTTTTGGCAATTAAGAAATATATTAGTGCAACATATAAATGTGACGCCCAAAAATTGGCACCATTTATTAAGCGCTATTTGAAATCGGCTGTTACTAGTGGAAAATTGATTCAAACCAAAGGAAAGGGGGCATCTGGTTCATTTAAATTATCAGCTGCAGCCACTAAATCTAGTGATGGTAAGTCAAAATCTGTGAAATCGGTTGATAAATCAAAAGCCAAAAAAGATAGTGCAACATTAAAGAAAAAATCGTCGAGTGGTGTCAAAAAGGCAAGTGGTGAGAAAAAAGTGAAAAAAGCTGTTGCCACTAAGAAAACCGCCGAAAAAAAGAAAAGTGAGAAATCTAAGGCTAAAGACGCAAAAAAGACTGGCGCCGTTAAAGCCAAACCAACCAAGTCGAAATCTGCCAGCGCTAAGCCAAAGGCAACAAAAGCAACTGCTGCCAAACCAAAAAAGGCTGCAACTAAAAAGCCAACCACAAAAAAGGCATCAGCTAAAAAATAAATATGCTGCGTTTTTTGTGATAATTTACAAGGACACAACATTCATTAATGTTGAATTATCAATAAGCCCTTTTCAGGGCTACAAAATATACAAACAAAAAGATCAAAAATTTATTCAATTAATTATTTACCCAATACGTCTGACTAAACGCTTCTACAGTTTTGCTTCGCCATAATACTTGAGTATAAGTATAAAAAAATTTCAATTGCGCCCTAGCTAGCGTGCTGACCAATTTCGAAATTGATGTTTCAATTGCAAAACAAAATTAAAAATTTTCATCGACTTAGAAATTTCATATCTCTTTGTTAATTTATATTTTGTGGCCCTGAAAAGGGCCTTTTTGTTAACATTTTTCACTTTTATTCATATTTTCCTCAGTCGCACAAATTACTTGGAGCTTGTGTATTTGGTAACAGCCTTAGTACCCTCACTGACGGCATGCTTAGCCAATTCACCAGGCAACAATAGGCGTACGGCAGTTTGAATTTCGCGACTAGTAATTGTTGAACGTTTATTGTAATGAGCTAAACGTGATGCTTCAGCAGCAATACGTTCAAAAATGTCATTAACAAAACTGTTCATGATACTCATGGCTTTCGACGATATACCAGTATCAGGATGCACTTGTTTCAACACTTTATAAATGTAGATGGCATAACTTTCCTTCCTCTTACGCTTCTTCTTCTTGTCGTTTTTAGTAATATTCTTCTGAGCCTTTCCGGCCTTCTTAGCTGCTTTACCACTAGTTTTAGGAGGCATATTTAATTTTCACAAAATCACTTCACTATCACTAACACTTTTTAATATTTTCTAAGTGTTAAAATGCACACCTTTAAGTATATTTTTTCCGACAAACCATTCAAGCTATTCGTAACGATTCGTTAAAAATTGCTGGCAATAATTTGATAACATGCGATTGGGGTAGCTCAATGTACAAACGAAAAAGTATATAAGCGCAGCACAATTTGTGTTTAGGGAATAAAGTGTCCAAGCTATTCAGCTAGTGTGTGTATTTGTGAAAAAGTGTATTAAGTGAAATATATAACAACAATGTCTGGTCGTGGTAAAGGTGGTAAAGTAAAGGGAAAGGCAAAGTCACGTTCAAACCGTGCTGGCCTTCAATTTCCTGTCGGTCGTATTCATCGTTTGTTACGTAAAGGCAATTATGCTGAACGTGTTGGTGCCGGTGCTCCAGTATATTTAGCTGCTGTTATGGAATATTTGGCAGCTGAAGTTCTTGAATTGGCTGGTAATGCTGCACGTGATAATAAAAAAACTAGAATTATTCCACGTCATTTACAATTGGCTATTCGTAACGATGAAGAATTGAATAAACTATTGTCTGGAGTTACCATAGCTCAAGGTGGTGTTTTACCAAATATTCAAGCTGTACTTTTGCCAAAGAAGACCGAAAAGAAAGCATAAGTGATGTAATCGTCGATTTATATTCTTACGACGCCATATTTAAAACCGTCCTTTTCAGGACGACAAAATATATATACAAAGAGATTAATTATATTGTCATATATATGTATTTATCTATTTTAAAACAATTTTTTGAAAGAAAAATTTAAAAGAGCATAAGTAAACTTTTAGAAATTTTTTTTTTTTAACGAAATCTGCGTTAACAACTACTTCAATTAATAAAATAGTGTTTGAAAATGTTCATAAAAAAGTTGACTTATATCATTTTCCAGAAAAAAAAACTGAGCAACATTAAAAAAGTACAGTATGCGCGCATACTACATATTGTATGTATATATGTACGTATGTTTGCATGAGCATCTCGACAAAGGCGCAAAAAGTTGTGGCTTGTATTCATACGTACCAAAGGTACAACCGTGCATACATACATACATATGTGTTTAGCAAATAAATGTGTATATACTCGTGAGTAGGTATACACACCATATTAAGGGTAAAACTACAGCTGCTACTATCAAAGATAGCAAGAATACGAATTTTCATTTTATTATTATAAAAATTGATAGTTGCTTCAGTTATTTTTGATCTTTGTTGTTTAAAAAATTTGTGGTCCTGAAAAGGACCGTTTATAATGTTTATTTTTATTAAAATATGGAATTAAGCACGTTCACCACGTATACGTCTAGCCAATTGAATATCTTTTGGCATAATTGTGACACGTTTTGCATGAATGGCACACAAATTTGTATCCTCGAACAAACCAACTAAATATGCTTCACTTGCTTCTTGTAATGCCATCACAGCTGAACTCTGGAAACGTAAATCAGTTTTAAAATCTTGAGCAATTTCACGTACCAAACGTTGGAATGGCAATTTACGAATCAACAGTTCGGTACTCTTCTGATAACGACGAATTTCACGCAAAGCGACTGTACCGGGACGATAACGATGCGGTTTCTTCACTCCACCAGTTGCCGGCGCACTTTTGCGAGCAGCTTTAGTGGCCAACTGTTTACGTGGCGCTTTACCACCAGTCGATTTACGGGCTGTTTGCTTTGTACGAGCCATTTCTCACTTTTATTTTTCACAATTTAAAATAAACACTGATCACTGAACACTTCACTTAATAAACCTAGTGCTGACATGTGTGAAAATACATATAATAAAATACATAAAAACGTTTCATATGTTCATTTTTTTAGGGTTGCAATATTGTGCGAGTTAAAATGAGATACAAATATTTATGGCACATAATGGTAGCTCACTCAATGTTGTGGATTTTTGTATAAATAGCAGCTACTTTCGGTAAACCAGCTATTAGTTGTGAAGTGAAGTGTTCTTGTGAAAGCTAAAAAAAGTGCTAAATAGAAAAAATGACTGGTCGTGGCAAAGGTGGAAAAGGATTAGGTAAAGGTGGCGCCAAACGTCATCGCAAAGTTTTACGTGATAACATCCAAGGTATCACAAAGCCAGCTATTCGACGTTTAGCACGTCGTGGTGGCGTAAAACGTATATCTGGTTTAATATATGAAGAAACTCGTGGTGTTCTAAAAGTATTTTTAGAAAATGTTATCCGTGATGCAGTCACATATACTGAACATGCTAAAAGGAAAACAGTTACGGCTATGGATGTTGTATATGCATTGAAGAGGCAAGGTCGTACATTGTATGGTTTCGGCGGTTAAATTCATTTTTACGGACATATTAAAACAAAATAAATACCCATTCAAACAAACGGTCCTTTTCAGGACCACAATATTTTTTAACAAAGATTTCAAAATTTCTCTAATACAATACATAAAAGAAAGATATGTTATTAAGATGTACATGCATATGTAGTATGTATGTATGAATGTTCGTTTACACTAAGTAGCATACGTATGTATGCATAATGAAAACTCATGCAAATGAATATACCCCAACACAAGCCAAGCGATATAAATATGTGTATAATAGCAGGCTTATTTTACAAAAAGGGCATAAGTTCATTTTTGTAAAAAATCGGATTTAAGTAGCAAAAGTATCTGAATACACTAAACTATAAAGTATATAACAAAATTTACTTAAGTCGACTTATATCATTTAAAAAAAAAGGACAAATTCACAACTGCAAGTATACACATTAAAGTAGCCATGCTTATACCGATTTAGGCAAACAAAATTTGCCAACGACCATACCACGCTGAATACATCGGTTCTCGTCCGATCACCGAAATTAAGCAGCGTCGGGCGCGGTTAGTACTTAGATGGGGGACCGCTTGGGAACACCGCGTGTTGTTGGCATATCCAACTTTTTCTTTTATTTTATGTATATATGTACATAGATTTTTTTTTTTTTTTAATTAAATTGCATTTAATTGAATAAATACTTGGAATACAATTTAAAATTTCTATAGACTCAATGGAAAAATTTCATACGCGCGCATACATTTACGTGCATAATAATATTAGTTATAATTTGTTACCATATCAATTATTGATTTAAAGCTTATAAGCATTCATCATATTAAATTCAAAAGGAATCTACGTAGTACAAATTCATACTCATCCACCTAGTATAGTACTTAAAATGGACTCTGATGTCCGATTATGTTCAAATATGTATATTACAATCATATTGATAATTAATAAGCATTTAATGAGAATTTTTTTTGAATGTCATGAAATGTCATTTAAATATACATACATATAAGTTGTAGACATCCAATATCAATAATCAATTCAGACTAAAATTCCAAACTTTAGATGCCTTCAAGTGAAGCCACATAGAGTTACTCTAGTGTTGCAATAGAAACATTTAAATATTTTTTAAAATAAAATATTGTTGTTAAAACTTAACGAAGATAAGTTTTTTTGATTTCTAATATAATATATTTTATATATTTGAATGAAAATTTTGATTAGTACAAATATATTTTAAGAAAATTCACTTTATTGAGAAAAAATTCGATATTATCAGTACAAAGTTTTGATTAAAATCCCTGACACTCCGAAAATATGAAATTCATTAATTTAAATGAACTCATATATTAAACTAGCACATTTCAGCTATCTAATTTTATATGAATATTTGCAATACCTTTAATATCTGAATTTTAATTAATTTATTGAAATGAAAAGTTTATCAAATGTAAATGGTACGTAGCACTGAAATGGGAATATTTGTCATCCATCTTTTCGCTGCGCTTCTCAAATTTTAAACAGAGTATCGTTTTCTTTGCGCTCGTATAAAAAAGTATAAATAGTGAGTTTGTGCTTTGTGTGCTTAATATTGATATATTTTCAAGTGTTAATAAACATTTAAATAAAATAATTAAGTGAAGATGTCTGACACAATCGCTGTTGCAAATGTTAGCTCACCAGTAGCTGCTTCTGCTGCTGTTGCTGAGAAGAAAGTTGCTGCTAAAAAAGCAACTAAACCCAAAAAACCATCGGTTGCTCCCACTCATCCACCAACTCAACAAATGGTAGATGCATCCATTAAGAATTTGAAGGAACGTGGTGGCTCATCACTTTTGGCAATTAAGAAATATATTAGTGCAACATATAAATGTGACGCCCAAAAATTGGCACCATTTATTAAGCGCTATTTGAAATCGGCTGTTACTAGTGGAAAATTGATTCAAACCAAAGGAAAGGGGGCATCTGGTTCATTTAAATTATCAGCTGCAGCCACTAAATCTAGTGATGGTAAGTCAAAATCTGTGAAATCGGTTGATAAATCAAAAGCCAAAAAAGATAGTGCAACATTAAAGAAAAAATCGTCGAGTGGTGTCAAAAAGGCAAGTGGTGAGAAAAAAGTGAAAAAAGCTGTTGCCACTAAGAAAACCGCCGAAAAAAAGAAAAGTGAGAAATCTAAGGCTAAAGACGCAAAAAAGACTGGCGCCGTTAAAGCCAAACCAACCAAGTCGAAATCTGCCAGCGCTAAGCCAAAGGCAACAAAAGCAACTGCTGCCAAACCAAAAAAGGCTGCAACTAAAAAGCCAACCACAAAAAAGGCATCAGCTAAAAAATAAATATGCTGCGTTTTTTGTGATAATTTACAAGGACACAACATTCATTAATGTTGAATTATCAATAAGCCCTTTTCAGGGCTACAAAATATACAAACAAAAAGATCAAAAATTTATTCAATTAATTATTTACCCAATACGTCTGACTAAACGCTTCTACAGTTTTGCTTCGCCATAATACTTGAGTATAAGTATAAAAAAATTTCAATTGCGCCCTAGCTAGCGTGCTGACCAATTTCGAAATTGATGTTTCAATTGCAAAACAAAATTAAAAATTTTCATCGACTTAGAAATTTCATATCTCTTTGTTAATTTATATTTTGTGGCCCTGAAAAGGGCCTTTTTGTTAACATTTTTCACTTTTATTCATATTTTCCTCAGTCGCACAAATTACTTGGAGCTTGTGTATTTGGTAACAGCCTTAGTACCCTCACTGACGGCATGCTTAGCCAATTCACCAGGCAACAATAGGCGTACGGCAGTTTGAATTTCGCGACTAGTAATTGTTGAACGTTTATTGTAATGAGCTAAACGTGATGCTTCAGCAGCAATACGTTCAAAAATGTCATTAACAAAACTGTTCATGATACTCATGGCTTTCGACGATATACCAGTATCAGGATGCACTTGTTTCAACACTTTATAAATGTAGATGGCATAACTTTCCTTCCTCTTACGCTTCTTCTTCTTGTCGTTTTTAGTAATATTCTTCTGAGCCTTTCCGGCCTTCTTAGCTGCTTTACCACTAGTTTTAGGAGGCATATTTAATTTTCACAAAATCACTTCACTATCACTAACACTTTTTAATATTTTCTAAGTGTTAAAATGCACACCTTTAAGTATATTTTTTCCGACAAACCATTCAAGCTATTCGTAACGATTCGTTAAAAATTGCTGGCAATAATTTGATAACATGCGATTGGGGTAGCTCAATGTACAAACGAAAAAGTATATAAGCGCAGCACAATTTGTGTTTAGGGAATAAAGTGTCCAAGCTATTCAGCTAGTGTGTGTATTTGTGAAAAAGTGTATTAAGTGAAATATATAACAACAATGTCTGGTCGTGGTAAAGGTGGTAAAGTAAAGGGAAAGGCAAAGTCACGTTCAAACCGTGCTGGCCTTCAATTTCCTGTCGGTCGTATTCATCGTTTGTTACGTAAAGGCAATTATGCTGAACGTGTTGGTGCCGGTGCTCCAGTATATTTAGCTGCTGTTATGGAATATTTGGCAGCTGAAGTTCTTGAATTGGCTGGTAATGCTGCACGTGATAATAAAAAAACTAGAATTATTCCACGTCATTTACAATTGGCTATTCGTAACGATGAAGAATTGAATAAACTATTGTCTGGAGTTACCATAGCTCAAGGTGGTGTTTTACCAAATATTCAAGCTGTACTTTTGCCAAAGAAGACCGAAAAGAAAGCATAAGTGATGTAATCGTCGATTTATATTCTTACGACGCCATATTTAAAACCGTCCTTTTCAGGACGACAAAATATATATACAAAGAGATTAATTATATTGTCATATATATGTATTTATCTATTTTAAAACAATTTTTTGAAAGAAAAATTTAAAAGAGCATAAGTAAACTTTTAGAAATTTTTTTTTTTTAACGAAATCTGCGTTAACAACTACTTCAATTAATAAAATAGTGTTTGAAAATGTTCATAAAAAAGTTGACTTATATCATTTTCCAGAAAAAAAAACTGAGCAACATTAAAAAAGTACAGTATGCGCGCATACTACATATTGTATGTATATATGTACGTATGTTTGCATGAGCATCTCGACAAAGGCGCAAAAAGTTGTGGCTTGTATTCATACGTACCAAAGGTACAACCGTGCATACATACATACATATGTGTTTAGCAAATAAATGTGTATATACTCGTGAGTAGGTATACACACCATATTAAGGGTAAAACTACAGCTGCTACTATCAAAGATAGCAAGAATACGAATTTTCATTTTATTATTATAAAAATTGATAGTTGCTTCAGTTATTTTTGATCTTTGTTGTTTAAAAAATTTGTGGTCCTGAAAAGGACCGTTTATAATGTTTATTTTTATTAAAATATGGAATTAAGCACGTTCACCACGTATACGTCTAGCCAATTGAATATCTTTTGGCATAATTGTGACACGTTTTGCATGAATGGCACACAAATTTGTATCCTCGAACAAACCAACTAAATATGCTTCACTTGCTTCTTGTAATGCCATCACAGCTGAACTCTGGAAACGTAAATCAGTTTTAAAATCTTGAGCAATTTCACGTACCAAACGTTGGAATGGCAATTTACGAATCAACAGTTCGGTACTCTTCTGATAACGACGAATTTCACGCAAAGCGACTGTACCGGGACGATAACGATGCGGTTTCTTCACTCCACCAGTTGCCGGCGCACTTTTGCGAGCAGCTTTAGTGGCCAACTGTTTACGTGGCGCTTTACCACCAGTCGATTTACGGGCTGTTTGCTTTGTACGAGCCATTTCTCACTTTTATTTTTCACAATTTAAAATAAACACTGATCACTGAACACTTCACTTAATAAACCTAGTGCTGACATGTGTGAAAATACATATAATAAAATACATAAAAACGTTTCATATGTTCATTTTTTTAGGGTTGCAATATTGTGCGAGTTAAAATGAGATACAAATATTTATGGCACATAATGGTAGCTCACTCAATGTTGTGGATTTTTGTATAAATAGCAGCTACTTTCGGTAAACCAGCTATTAGTTGTGAAGTGAAGTGATCAAGTGAAGTGTTCTTGTGAAAGCTAAAAAAAGTGCTAAATAGAAAAAATGACTGGTCGTGGCAAAGGTGGAAAAGGATTAGGTAAAGGTGGCGCCAAACGTCATCGCAAAGTTTTACGTGATAACATCCAAGGTATCACAAAGCCAGCTATTCGACGTTTAGCACGTCGTGGTGGCGTAAAACGTATATCTGGTTTAATATATGAAGAAACTCGTGGTGTTCTAAAAGTATTTTTAGAAAATGTTATCCGTGATGCAGTCACATATACTGAACATGCTAAAAGGAAAACAGTTACGGCTATGGATGTTGTATATGCATTGAAGAGGCAAGGTCGTACATTGTATGGTTTCGGCGGTTAAATTCATTTTTACGGACATATTAAAACAAAATAAATACCCATTCAAACAAACGGTCCTTTTCAGGACCACAATATTTTTTAACAAAGATTTCAAAATTTCTCTAATACAATACATAAAAGAAAGATATGTTATTAAGATGTACATGCATATGTAGTATGTATGTATGAATGTTCGTTTACACTAAGTAGCATACGTATGTATGCATAATGAAAACTCATGCAAATGAATATACCCCGACACAAGCCAAGCGATATAAATATGTGTATAATAGCAGGCTTATTTTACAAAAAGGGCATAAGTTCATTTTTGTAAAAAATCGGATTTAAGTAGCAAAAGTATCTGAATACACTAAACTATAAAGTATATAACAAAATTTACTTAAGTCGACTTATATCATTTAAAAAAAAAGGACAAATTCACAACTGCAAGTATACACATTAAAGTAGCCATGCTTATACCGATTTAGGCAAACAAAATTTGCCAACGACCATACCACGCTGAATACATCGGTTCTCGTCCGATCACCGAAATTAAGCAGCGTCGGGCGCGGTTAGTACTTAGATGGGGGACCGCTTGGGAACACCGCGTGTTGTTGGCATATCCAACTTTTTCTTTTATTTTATGTATATATGTACATAGATTTTTTTTTTTTTTAATTAAATTGCATTTAATTGAATAAATACTTGGAATACAATTTAAAATTTCTATAGACTCAATGGAAAAATTTCATACGCGCGCATACATTTACGTGCATAATAATATTAGTTATAATTTGTTACCATATCAATTATTGATTTAAAGCTTATAAGCATTCATCATATTAAATTCAAAAGGAATCTACGTAGTACAAATTCATACTCATCCACCTAGTATAGTACTTAAAATGGACTCTGATGTCCGATTATGTTCAAATATGTATATTACAATCATATTGATAATTAATAAGCATTTAATGAGAATTTTTTTTGAATGTCATGAAATGTCATTTAAATATACATACATATAAGTTGTAGACATCCAATATCAATAATCAATTCAGACTAAAATTCCAAACTTTAGATGCCTTCAAGTGAAGCCACATAGAGTTACTCTAGTGTTGCAATAGAAACATTTAAATATTTTTTAAAATAAAATATTGTTGTTAAAACTTAACGAAGATAAGTTTTTTTGATTTCTAATATAATATATTTTATATATTTGAATGAAAATTTTGATTAGTACAAATATATTTTAAGAAAATTCACTTTATTGAGAAAAAATTCGATATTATCAGTACAAAGTTTTGATTAAAATCCCTGACACTCCGAAAATATGAAATCCATTAATTTAAATGAACTCATATATTAAACTAGCACATTTCAGCTATCTAATTTTATATGAATATTTGCAATACCTTTAATATCTGAATTTTAATTAATTTATTGAAATGAAAAGTTTATCAAATGTAAATGGTACGTAGCACTGAAATGGGAATATTTGTCATCCATCTTTTCGCTGCGCTTCTCAAATTTTAAACAGAGTATCGTTTTCTTTGCGCTCGTATAAAAAAGTATAAATAGTGAGTTTGTGCTTTGTGTGCTTAATATTGATATATTTTCAAGTGTTAATAAACATTTAAATAAAATAATTAAGTGAAGATGTCTGACACAATCGCTGTTGCAAATGTTAGCTCACCAGTAGCTGCTTCTGCTGCTGTTGCTGAGAAGAAAGTTGCTGCTAAAAAAGCAACTAAACCCAAAAAACCATCGGTTGCTCCCACTCATCCACCAACTCAACAAATGGTAGATGCATCCATTAAGAATTTGAAGGAACGTGGTGGCTCATCACTTTTGGCAATTAAGAAATATATTAGTGCAACATATAAATGTGACGCCCAAAAATTGGCACCATTTATTAAGCGCTATTTGAAATCGGCTGTTACTAGTGGAAAATTGATTCAAACCAAAGGAAAGGGGGCATCTGGTTCATTTAAATTATCAGCTGCAGCCACTAAATCTAGTGATGGTAAGTCAAAATCTGTGAAATCGGTTGATAAATCAAAAGCCAAAAAAGATAGTGCAACATTAAAGAAAAAATCGTCGAGTGGTGTCAAAAAGGCAAGTGGTGAGAAAAAAGTGAAAAAAGCTGTTGCCACTAAGAAAACCGCCGAAAAAAAGAAAAGTGAGAAATCTAAGGCTAAAGACGCAAAAAAGACTGGCGCCGTTAAAGCCAAACCAACCAAGTCGAAATCTGCCAGCGCTAAGCCAAAGGCAACAAAAGCAACTGCTGCCAAACCAAAAAAGGCTGCAACTA
Source organism: Eurosta solidaginis (assembly GCF_040869045.1). Lineage (NCBI taxonomy): Eukaryota > Metazoa > Arthropoda > Insecta > Diptera > Tephritidae > Eurosta > Eurosta solidaginis. Next base: position 34,243 of record NW_027137314.1, on the reverse strand, counting down.
AAAAGCCAACCACAAAAAAGGCATCAGCTAAAAAATAAATATGCTGCGTTTTTTGTGATAATTTACAAGGACACAACATTCATTAATGTTGAATTATCAATAAGCCCTTTTCAGGGCTACAAAATATACAAACAAAAAGATCAAAAATTTATTCAATTAATTATTTACCCAATACGTCTGACTAAACGCTTCTACAGTTTTGCTTCGCCATAATACTTGAGTATAAGTATAAAAAAATTTCAATTGCGCCCTAGCTAGCGTGCTGACCAATTTCGAAATTGATGTTTCAATTGCAAAACAAAATTAAAAATTTTCATCGACTTAGAAATTTCATATCTCTTTGTTAATTTATATTTTGTGGCCCTGAAAAGGGCCTTTTTGTTAACATTTTTCACTTTTATTCATATTTTCCTCAGTCGCACAAATTACTTGGAGCTTGTGTATTTGGTAACAGCCTTAGTACCCTCACTGACGGCATGCTTAGCCAATTCACCAGGCAACAATAGGCGTACGGCAGTTTGAATTTCGCGACTAGTAATTGTTGAACGTTTATTGTAATGAGCTAAACGTGATGCTTCAGCAGCAATACGTTCAAAAATGTCATTAACAAAACTGTTCATGATACTCATGGCTTTCGACGATATACCAGTATCAGGATGCACTTGTTTCAACACTTTATAAATGTAGATGGCATAACTTTCCTTCCTCTTACGCTTCTTCTTCTTGTCGTTTTTAGTAATATTCTTCTGAGCCTTTCCGGCCTTCTTAGCTGCTTTACCACTAGTTTTAGGAGGCATATTTAATTTTCACAAAATCACTTCACTATCACTAACACTTTTTAATATTTTCGAAGTGTTAAAATGCACACCTTTAAGTATATTTTTTCCGAAAACCATTCAAGCTATTCGTAACGATTCGTTAAAAATTGCTGGCAATAATTTGATAACATGCGATTGGGGTAGCTCAATGTACAAACGAAAAAGTATATAAGCGCAGCACAATTTGTGTTTAGGGAATAAAGTGTCCAAGCTATTCAGCTAGTGTGTGTATTTGTGAAAAAGTGTATTAAGTGAAATATATAACAACAATGTCTGGTCGTGGTAAAGGTGGTAAAGTAAAGGGAAAGGCAAAGTCACGTTCAAACCGTGCTGGCCTTCAATTTCCTGTCGGTCGTATTCATCGTTTGTTACGTAAAGGCAATTATGCTGAACGTGTTGGTGCCGGTGCTCCAGTATATTTAGCTGCTGTTATGGAATATTTGGCAGCTGAAGTTCTTGAATTGGCTGGTAATGCTGCACGTGATAATAAAAAAACTAGAATTATTCCACGTCATTTACAATTGGCTATTCGTAACGATGAAGAATTGAATAAACTATTGTCTGGAGTTACCATAGCTCAAGGTGGTGTTTTACCAAATATTCAAGCTGTACTTTTGCCAAAGAAGACCGAAAAGAAAGCATAAGTGATGTAATCGTCGATTTATATTCTTACGACGCCATATTTAAAACCGTCCTTTTCAGGACGACAAAATATATATACAAAGAGATTAATTATATTGTCATATATATGTATTTATCTATTTTAAAACAATTTTTTGAAAGAAAAATTTAAAAGAGCATAAGTAAACTTTTAGAAATTTTTTTTTTTTAACGAAATCTGCGTTAACAACTACTTCAATTAATAAAATAGTGTTTGAAAATGTTCATAAAAAAGTTGACTTATATCATTTTCCAGAAAAAAAAACTGAGCAACATTAAAAAAGTACAGTATGCGCGCATACTACATATTGTATGTATATATGTACCTATGTTTGCATGAGCATCTCGACAAAGGCGCAAAAAGTTGTGGCTTGTATTCATACGTACCAAAGGTACAACCGTGCATACATACATACATATGTGTTTAGCAAATAAATGTGTATATACTCGTGAGTAGGTATACACACCATATTAAGGGTAAAACTACAGCTGCTACTATCAAAGATAGCAAGAATACGAATTTTCATTTTATTATTATAAAAATTGATAGTTGCTTCAGTTATTTTTGATCTTTGTTGTTTAAAAAATTTGTGGTCCTGAAAAGGACCGTTTATAATGTTTATTTTTATTAAAATATGGAATTAAGCACGTTCACCACGTATACGTCTAGCCAATTGAATATCTTTTGGCATAATTGTGACACGTTTTGCATGAATGGCACACAAATTTGTATCCTCGAACAAACCAACTAAATATGCTTCACTTGCTTCTTGTAATGCCATCACAGCTGAACTCTGGAAACGTAAATCAGTTTTAAAATCTTGAGCAATTTCACGTACCAAACGTTGGAATGGCAATTTACGAATCAACAGTTCGGTACTCTTCTGATAACGACGAATTTCACGCAAAGCGACTGTACCGGGACGATAACGATGCGGTTTCTTCACTCCACCAGTTGCCGGCGCACTTTTGCGAGCAGCTTTAGTGGCCAACTGTTTACGTGGCGCTTTACCACCAGTCGATTTACGGGCTGTTTGCTTTGTACGAGCCATTTCTCACTTTTATTTTTCACAATTTAAAATAAACACTGATCACTGAACACTTCACTTAATAAACCTAGTGCTGACATGTGTGAAAATACATATAATAAAATACATAAAAACGTTTCATATGTTCATTTTTTTAGGGTTGCAATATTGTGCGAGTTAAAATGAGATAGAAATATTTATGGCACATAATGGTAGCTCACTCAATGTTGTGGATTTTTGTATAAATAGCAGCTACTTTCGGTAAACCTGCTATTAGTTGTGAAGTGAAGTGATCAAGTGAAGTGTTCTTGTGAAAGCTAAAAAAAGTGCTAAATAGAAAAAATGACTGGTCGTGGCAAAGGTGGAAAAGGATTAGGTAAAGGTGGCGCCAAACGTCATCGCAAAGTTTTACGTGATAACATCCAAGGTATCACAAAGCCAGCTATTCGACGTTTAGCACGTCGTGGTGGCGTAAAACGTATATCTGGTTTAATATATGAAGAAACTCGTGGTGTTCTAAAAGTATTTTTAGAAAATGTTATCCGTGATGCAGTCACATATACTGAACATGCTAAAAGGAAAACAGTTACGGCTATGGATGTTGTATATGCATTAAAGAGGCAAGGTCGTACATTGTATGGTTTCGGCGGTTAAATTCATTTTTACGGACATATTAAAACAAAATAAATACCCATTCAAACAAACGGTCCTTTTCAGGACCACAATATTTTTTAACAAAGATTTCAAAATTTCTCTAATACAATACATAAAAGAAAGATATGTTATTAAGATGTACATGCATATGTAGTATGTATGTATGAATGTTCGTTTACACTAAGTAGCATACGTATGTATGCATAATGAAAACTCATGCAAATGAATATACCCCGACACAAGCCAAGCGATATAAATATGTGTATAATAGCAGGCTTATTTTACAAAAAGGGCATAAGTTCATTTTTGTAAAAAATCGGATTTAAGTAGCAAAAGTATCTGAATACACTAAACTATAAAGTATATAACAAAATTTACTTAAGTCGACTTATATCATTTAAAAAAAAAGGACAAATTCACAACTGCAAGTATACACATTAAAGTAGCCATGCTTATACCGATTTAGGCAAACAAAATTTGCCAACGACCATACCACGCTGAATACATCGGTTCTCGTCCGATCACCGAAATTAAGCAGCGTCGGGCGCGGTTAGTACTTAGATGGGGGACCGCTTGGGAACACCGCGTGTTGTTGGCATATCCAACTTTTTCTTTTATTTTATGTATATATGTACATAGATTTTTTTTTTTTTTTAATTAAATTGCATTTAATTGAATAAATACTTGGAATACAATTTAAAATTTCTATAGACTCAATGGAAAAATTTCATACGCGCGCATACATTTACGTGCATAATAATATTAGTTATAATTTGTTACCATATCAATTATTGATTTAAAGCTTATAAGCATTCATCATATTAAATTCAAAAGGAATCTACGTAGTACAAATTCATACTCATCCACCTAGTATAGTACTTAAAATGGACTCTGATGTCCGATTATGTTCAAATATGTATATTACAATCATATTGATAATTAATAAGCATTTAATGAGAATTTTTTTTGAATGTCATGAAATGTCATTTAAATATACATACATATAAGTTGTAGACATCCAATATCAATAATCAATTCAGACTAAAATTCCAAACTTTAGATGCCTTCAAGTGAAGCCACATAGAGTTACTCTAGTGTTGCAATAGAAACATTTAAATATTTTTTAAAATAAAATATTGTTTTTAAAACTTAACGAAGATAAGTTTTTTTGATTTCTAATATAATATATTTTATATATTTGAATGAAAATTTTGATTAGTACAAATATATTTTAAGAAAATTCACTTTATTGAGAAAAAATTCGATTTTATCAGTACAAAGTTTTGATTAAAATCCCTGACACTCCGAAAATATGAAATTCATCAATTTAAATGAACTCATATATTAAACTAGCACATTTCAGCTATCTAATTTTATATGAATATTTGCAATACCTTTAATATCTGAATTTTAATTAATTTATTAAAATGAAAAGTTTATCAAATGTAAATGGTACGTAGCACTGAAATGGGAATATTTGTCATCCATCTTTTCGCTGCGCTTCTCAAATTTTAAACAGAGTATCGTTTTCTTTGCGCTCGTATAAAAAAGTATAAATAGTGAGTTTGTGCTTTGTGTGCTTAATATTGATATATTTTCAAGTGTTAATAAACGTTTAAATAAAATAATTAAGTGAAGATGTCTGACACAATCGCTGTTGCAAATGTTAGCTCACCAGTAGCTGCTTCTGCTGCTGTTGCTGAGAAGAAAGTTGCTGCTAAAAAAGCAACTAAACCCAAAAAACCATCGGTTGCTCCCACTCATCCACCAACTCAACAAATGGTAGATGCATCCATTAAGAATTTGAAGGAACGTGGTGGCTCATCACTTTTGGCAATTAAGAAATATATTAGTGCAACATATAAATGTGACGCCCAAAAATTGGCACCATTTATTAAGCGCTATTTGAAATCGGCTGTTACTAGTGGAAAATTGATTCAAACCAAAGGAAAGGGGGCATCTGGTTCATTTAAATTATCAGCTGCAGCCACTAAATCTAGTGATGGTAAGTCAAAATCTGTGAAATCGGTTGATAAATCAAAAGCCAAAAAAGATAGTGCAACATTAAAGAAAAAATCGTCGAGTGGTGTCAAAAAGGCAAGTGGTGAGAAAAAAGTGAAAAAAGCTGTTGCCACTAAGAAAACCGCCGAAAAAAAGAAAAGTGAGAAATCTAAGGCTAAAGACGCAAAAAAGACTGGCGCCGTTAAAGCCAAACCAACCAAGTCGAAATCTGCCAGCGCTAAGCCAAAGGCAACAAAAGCAACTGCTGCCAAACCAAAAAAGGCTGCAACTAAAAAGCCAACCACAAAAAAGGCATCAGCTAAAAAATAAATATGCTGCGTTTTTTGTGATAATTTACAAGGACACAACATTCATTAATGTTGAATTATCAATAAGCCCTTTTCAGGGCTACAAAATATACAAACAAAAAGATCAAAAATTTATTCAATTAATTATTTACCCAATACGTCTGACTAAACGCTTCTACAGTTTTGCTTCGCCATAATACTTGAGTATAAGTATAAAAAAATTTCAATTGCGCCCTAGCTAGCGTGCTGACCAATTTCGAAATTGATGTTTCAATTGCAAAACAAAATTAAAAATTTTCATCGACTTAGAAATTTCATATCTCTTTGTTAATTTATATTTTGTGGCCCTAAAAAGGGCCTTTTTGTTAACATTTTTCACTTTTATTCATATTTTCCTCAGTCGCACAAATTACTTGGAGCTTGTGTATTTGGTAACAGCCTTAGTACCCTCACTGACGGCATGCTTAGCCAATTCACCAGGCAACAATAGGCGTACGGCAGTTTGAATTTCGCGACTAGTAATTGTTGAACGTTTATTGTAATGAGCTAAACGTGATGCTTCAGCAGCAATACGTTCAAAAATGTCATTAACAAAACTGTTCATGATACTCATGGCTTTCGACGATATACCAGTATCAGGATGCACTTGTTTCAACACTTTATAAATGTAGATGGCATAACTTTCCTTCCTCTTACGCTTCTTCTTCTTGTCGTTTTTAGTAATATTCTTCTGAGCCTTTCCGGCCTTCTTAGCTGCTTTACCACTAGTTTTAGGAGGCATATTTAATTTTCACAAAATCACTTCACTATCACTAACACTTTTTAATATTTTCTAAGTGTTAAAATGCACACCTTTAAGTATATTTTTTCCGACAAACCATTCAAGCTATTCGTAACGATTCGTTAAAAATTGCTGGCAATAATTTGATAACATGCGATTGGGGTAGCTCAATGTACAAACGAAAAAGTATATAAGCGCAGCACAATTTGTGTTTAGGGAATAAAGTGTCCAAGCTATTCAGCTAGTGTGTGTATTTGTGAAAAAGTGTATTAAGTGAAATATATAACAACAATGTCTGGTCGTGGTAAAGGTGGTAAAGTAAAGGGAAAGGCAAAGTCACGTTCAAACCGTGCTGGCCTTCAATTTCCTGTCGGTCGTATTCATCGTTTGTTACGTAAAGGCAATTATGCTGAACGTGTTGGTGCCGGTGCTCCAGTATATTTAGCTGCTGTTATGGAATATTTGGCAGCTGAAGTTCTTGAATTGGCTGGTAATGCTGCACGTGATAATAAAAAAACTAGAATTATTCCACGTCATTTACAATTGGCTATTCGTAACGATGAAGAATTGAATAAACTATTGTCTGGAGTTACCATAGCTCAAGGTGGTGTTTTACCAAATATTCAAGCTGTACTTTTGCCAAAGAAGACCGAAAAGAAAGCATAAGTGATGTAATCGTCGATTTATATTCTTACGACGCCATATTTAAAACCGTCCTTTTCAGGACGACAAAATATATATACAAAGAGATTAATTATATTGTCATATATATGTATTTATCTATTTTAAAACAATTTTTTGAAAGAAAAATTTAAAAGAGCATAAGTAAACTTTTAGAAATTTTTTTTTTTTAACGAAATCTGCGTTAACAACTACTTCAATTAATAAAATAGTGTTTGAAAATGTTCATAAAAAAGTTGACTTATATCATTTTCCAGAAAAAAAAACTGAGCAACATTAAAAAAGTACAGTATGCGCGCATACTACATATTGTATGTATATATGTACCTATGTTTGCATGAGCATCTCGACAAAGGCGCAAAAAGTTGTGGCTTGTATTCATACGTACCAAAGGTACAACCGTGCATACATACATACATATGTGTTTAGCAAATAAATGTGTATATACTCGTGAGTAGGTATACACACCATATTAAGGGTAAAACTACAGCTGCTACTATCAAAGATAGCAAGAATACGAATTTTCATTTTATTATTATAAAAATTGATAGTTGCTTCAGTTATTTTTGATCTTTGTTGTTTAAAAAATTTGTGGTCCTGAAAAGGACCGTTTATAATGTTTATTTTTATTAAAATATGGAATTAAGCACGTTCACCACGTATACGTCTAGCCAATTGAATATCTTTTGGCATAATTGTGACACGTTTTGCATGAATGGCACACAAATTTGTATCCTCGAACAAACCAACTAAATATGCTTCACTTGCTTCTTGTAATGCCATCACAGCTGAACTCTGGAAACGTAAATCAGTTTTAAAATCTTGAGCAATTTCACGTACCAAACGTTGGAATGGCAATTTACGAATCAACAGTTCGGTACTCTTCTGATAACGACGAATTTCACGCAAAGCGACTGTACCGGGACGATAACGATGCGGTTTCTTCACTCCACCAGTTGCCGGCGCACTTTTGCGAGCAGCTTTAGTGGCCAACTGTTTACGTGGCGCTTTACCACCAGTCGATTTACGGGCTGTTTGCTTTGTACGAGCCATTTCTCACTTTTATTTTTCACAATTTAAAATAAACACTGATCACTGAACACTTCACTTAATAAACCTAGTGCTGACATGTGTGAAAATACATATAATAAAATACATAAAAACGTTTCATATGTTCATTTTTTTAGGGTTGCAATATTGTGCGAGTTAAAATGAGATAGAAATATTTATGGCACATAATGGTAGCTCACTCAATGTTGTGGATTTTTGTATAAATAGCAGCTACTTTCGGTAAACCTGCTATTAGTTGTGAAGTGAAGTGATCAAGTGAAGTGTTCTTGTGAAAGCTAAAAAAAGTGCTAAATAGAAAAAATGACTGGTCGTGGCAAAGGTGGAAAAGGATTAGGTAAAGGTGGCGCCAAACGTCATCGCAAAGTTTTACGTGATAACATCCAAGGTATCACAAAGCCAGCTATTCGACGTTTAGCACGTCGTGGTGGCGTAAAACGTATATCTGGTTTAATATATGAAGAAACTCGTGGTGTTCTAAAAGTATTTTTAGAAAATGTTATCCGTGATGCAGTCACATATACTGAACATGCTAAAAGGAAAACAGTTACGGCTATGGATGTTGTATATGCATTAAAGAGGCAAGGTCGTACATTGTATGGTTTCGGCGGTTAAATTCATTTTTACGGACATATTAAAACAAAATAAATACCCATTCAAACAAACGGTCCTTTTCAGGACCACAATATTTTTTAACAAAGATTTCAAAATTTCTCTAATACAATACATAAAAGAAAGATATGTTATTAAGATGTACATGCATATGTAGTATGTATGTATGAATGTTCGTTTACACTAAGTAGCATACGTATGTATGCATAATGAAAACTCATGCAAATGAATATACCCCGACACAAGCCAAGCGATATAAATATGTGTATAATAGCAGGCTTATTTTACAAAAAGGGCATAAGTTCATTTTTGTAAAAAATCGGATTTAAGTAGCAAAAGTATCTGAATACACTAAACTATAAAGTATATAACAAAATTTACTTAAGTCGACTTATATCATTTAAAAAAAAAGGACAAATTCACAACTGCAAGTATACACATTAAAGTAGCCATGCTTATACCGATTTAGGCAAACAAAATTTGCCAACGACCATACCACGCTGAATACATCGGTTCTCGTCCGATCACCGAAATTAAGCAGCGTCGGGCGCGGTTAGTACTTAGATGGGGGACCGCTTGGGAACACCGCGTGTTGTTGGCATATCCAACTTTTTCTTTTATTTTATGTATATATGTACATAGATTTTTTTTTTTTTTTAATTAAATTGCATTTAATTGAATAAATACTTGGAATACAATTTAAAATTTCTATAGACTCAATGGAAAAATTTCATACGCGCGCATACATTTACGTGCATAATAATATTAGTTATAATTTGTTACCATATCAATTATTGATTTAAAGCTTATAAGCATTCATCATATTAAATTCAAAAGGAATCTACGTAGTACAAATTCATACTCATCCACCTAGTATAGTACTTAAAATGGACTCTGATGTCCGATTATGTTCAAATATGTATATTACAATCATATTGATAATTAATAAGCATTTAATGAGAATTTTTTTTGAATGTCATGAAATGTCATTTAAATATACATACATATAAGTTGTAGACATCCAATATCAATAATCAATTCAGACTAAAATTCCAAACTTTAGATGCCTTCAAGTGAAGCCACATAGAGTTACTCTAGTGTTGCAATAGAAACATTTAAATATTTTTTAAAATAAAATATTGTTTTTAAAACTTAACGAAGATAAGTTTTTTTGATTTCTAATATAATATATTTTATATATTTGAATGAAAATTTTGATTAGTACAAATATATTTTAAGAAAATTCACTTTATTGAGAAAAAATTCGATTTTATCAGTACAAAGTTTTGATTAAAATCCCTGACACTCCGAAAATATGAAATTCATCAATTTAAATGAACTCATATATTAAACTAGCACATTTCAGCTATCTAATTTTATATGAATATTTGCAATACCTTTAATATCTGAATTTTAATTAATTTATTAAAATGAAAAGTTTATCAAATGTAAATGGTACGTAGCACTGAAATGGGAATATTTGTCATCCATCTTTTCGCTGCGCTTCTCAAATTTTAAACAGAGTATCGTTTTCTTTGCGCTCGTATAAAAAAGTATAAATAGTGAGTTTGTGCTTTGTGTGCTTAATATTGATATATTTTCAAGTGTTAATAAACGTTTAAATAAAATAATTAAGTGAAGATGTCTGACACAATCGCTGTTGCAAATGTTAGCTCACCAGTAGCTGCTTCTGCTGCTGTTGCTGAGAAGAAAGTTGCTGCTAAAAAAGCAACTAAACCCAAAAAACCATCGGTTGCTCCCACTCATCCACCAACTCAACAAATGGTAGATGCATCCATTAAGAATTTGAAGGAACGTGGTGGCTCATCACTTTTGGCAATTAAGAAATATATTAGTGCAACATATAAATGTGACGCCCAAAAATTGGCACCATTTATTAAGCGCTATTTGAAATCGGCTGTTACTAGTGGAAAATTGATTCAAACCAAAGGAAAGGGGGCATCTGGTTCATTTAAATTATCAGCTGCAGCCACTAAATCTAGTGATGGTAAGTCAAAATCTGTGAAATCGGTTGATAAATCAAAAGCCAAAAAAGATAGTGCAACATTAAAGAAAAAATCGTCGAGTGGTGTCAAAAAGGCAAGTGGTGAGAAAAAAGTGAAAAAAGCTGTTGCCACTAAGAAAACCGCCGAAAAAAAGAAAAGTGAGAAATCTAAGGCTAAAGACGCAAAAAAGACTGGCGCCGTTAAAGCCAAACCAACCAAGTCGAAATCTGCCAGCGCTAAGCCAAAGGCAACAAAAGCAACTGCTGCCAAACCAAAAAAGGCTGCAACTAAAAAGCCAACCACAAAAAAGGCATCAGCTAAAAAATAAATATGCTGCGTTTTTTGTGATAATTTACAAGGACACAACATTCATTAATGTTGAATTATCAATAAGCCCTTTTCAGGGCTACAAAATATACAAACAAAAAGATCAAAAATTTATTCAATTAATTATTTACCCAATACGTCTGACTAAACGCTTCTACAGTTTTGCTTCGCCATAATACTTGAGTATAAGTATAAAAAAATTTCAATTGCGCCCTAGCTAGCGTGCTGACCAATTTCGAAATTGATGTTTCAATTGCAAAACAAAATTAAAAATTTTCATCGACTTAGAAATTTCATATCTCTTTGTTAATTTATATTTTGTGGCCCTGAAAAGGGCCTTTTTGTTAACATTTTTCACTTTTATTCATATTTTCCTCAGTCGCACAAATTACTTGGAGCTTGTGTATTTGGTAACAGCCTTAGTACCCTCACTGACGGCATGCTTAGCCAATTCACCAGGCAACAATAGGCGTACGGCAGTTTGAATTTCGCGACTAGTAATTGTTGAACGTTTATTGTAATGAGCTAAACGTGATGCTTCAGCAGCAATACGTTCAAAAATGTCATTAACAAAACTGTTCATGATACTCATGGCTTTCGACGATATACCAGTATCAGGATGCACTTGTTTCAACACTTTATAAATGTAGATGGCATAACTTTCCTTCCTCTTACGCTTCTTCTTCTTGTCGTTTTTAGTAATATTCTTTTGAGCCTTTCCGGCCTTCTTAGCTGCTTTACCACTAGTTTTAGGAGGCATATTTAATTTTCACAAAATCACTTCACTATCACTAACACTTTTTAATATTTTCTAAGTGTTAAAATGCACACCTTTAAGTATATTTTTTCCGACAAACCATTCAAGCTATTCGTAACGATTCGTTAAAAATTGCTGGCAATAATTTGATAACATGCGATTGGGGTAGCTCAATGTACAAACGAAAAAGTATATAAGCGCAGCACAATTTGTGTTTAGGGAATAAAGTGTCCAAGCTATTCAGCTAGTGTGTGTATTTGTGAAAAAGTGTATTAAGTGAAATATATAACAACAATGTCTGGTCGTGGTAAAGGTGGTAAAGTAAAGGGAAAGGCAAAGTCACGTTCAAACCGTGCTGGCCTTCAATTTCCTGTCGGTCGTATTCATCGTTTGTTACGTAAAGGCAATTATGCTGAACGTGTTGGTGCCGGTGCTCCAGTATATTTAGCTGCTGTTATGGAATATTTGGCAGCTGAAGTTCTTGAATTGGCTGGTAATGCTGCACGTGATAATAAAAAAACTAGAATTATTCCACGTCATTTACAATTGGCTATTCGTAACGATGAAGAATTGAATAAACTATTGTCTGGAGTTACCATAGCTCAAGGTGGTGTTTTACCAAATATTCAAGCTGTACTTTTGCCAAAGAAGACCGAAAAGAAAGCATAAGTGATGTAATCGTCGATTTATATTCTTACGACGCCATATTTAAAACCGTCCTTTTCAGGACGACAAAATATATATACAAAGAGATTAATTATATTGTCATATATATGTATTTATCTATTTTAAAACAATTTTTTGAAAGAAAAATTTAAAAGAGCATAAGTAAACTTTTAGAAATTTTTTTTTTTTAACGAAATCTGCGTTAACAACTACTTCAATTAATAAAATAGTGTTTGAAAATGTTCATAAAAAAGTTGACTTATATCATTTTCCAGAAAAAAAAACTGAGCAACATTAAAAAAGTACAGTATGCGCGCATACTACATATTGTATGTATATATGTACGTATGTTTGCATGAGCATCTCGACAAAGGCGCAAAAAGTTGTGGCTTGTATTCATACGTACCAAAGGTACAACCGTGCATACATACATACATATGTGTTTAGCAAATAAATGTGTATATACTCGTGAGTAGGTATACACACCATATTAAGGGTAAAACTACAGCTGCTACTATCAAAGATAGCAAGAATACGAATTTTCATTTTATTATTATAAAAATTGATAGTTGCTTCAGTTATTTTTGATCTTTGTTGTTTAAAAAATTTGTGGTCCTGAAAAGGACCGTTTATAATGTTTATTTTTATTAAAATATGGAATTAAGCACGTTCACCACGTATACGTCTAGCCAATTGAATATCTTTTGGCATAATTGTGACACGTTTTGCATGAATGGCACACAAATTTGTATCCTCGAACAAACCAACTAAATATGCTTCACTTGCTTCTTGTAATGCCATCACAGCTGAACTCTGGAAACGTAAATCAGTTTTAAAATCTTGAGCAATTTCACGTACCAAACGTTGGAATGGCAATTTACGAATCAACAGTTCGGTACTCTTCTGATAACGACGAATTTCACGCAAAGCGACTGTACCGGGACGATAACGATGCGGTTTCTTCACTCCACCAGTTGCCGGCGCACTTTTGCGAGCAGCTTTAGTGGCCAACTGTTTACGTGGCGCTTTACCACCAGTCGATTTACGGGCTGTTTGCTTTGTACGAGCCATTTCTCACTTTTATTTTTCACAATTTAAAATAAACACTGATCACTGAACACTTCACTTAATAAACCTAGTGCTGACATGTGTGAAAATACATATAATAAAATACATAAAAACGTTTCATATGTTCATTTTTTTAGGGTTGCAATATTGTGCGAGTTAAAATGAGATACAAATATTTATGGCACATAATGGTAGCTCACTCAATGTTGTGGATTTTTGTATAAATAGCAGCTACTTTCGGTAAACCAGCTATTAGTTGTGAAGTGAAGTGTTCTTGTGAAAGCTAAAAAAAGTGCTAAATAGAAAAAATGACTGGTCGTGGCAAAGGTGGAAAAGGATTAGGTAAAGGTGGCGCCAAACGTCATCGCAAAGTTTTACGTGATAACATCCAAGGTATCACAAAGCCAGCTATTCGACGTTTAGCACGTCGTGGTGGCGTAAAACGTATATCTGGTTTAATATATGAAGAAACTCGTGGTGTTCTAAAAGTATTTTTAGAAAATGTTATCCGTGATGCAGTCACATATACTGAACATGCTAAAAGGAAAACAGTTACGGCTATGGATGTTGTATATGCATTGAAGAGGCAAGGTCGTACATTGTATGGTTTCGGCGGTTAAATTCATTTTTACGGACATATTAAAACAAAATAAATACCCATTCAAACAAACGGTCCTTTTCAGGACCACAATATTTTTTAACAAAGATTTCAAAATTTCTCTAATACAATACATAAAAGAAAGATATGTTATTAAGATGTACATGCATATGTAGTATGTATGTATGAATGTTCGTTTACACTAAGTAGCATACGTATGTATGCATAATGAAAACTCATGCAAATGAATATACCCCGACACAAGCCAAGCGATATAAATATGTGTATAATAGCAGGCTTATTTTACAAAAAGGGCATAAGTTCATTTTTGTAAAAAATCGGATTTAAGTAGCAAAAGTATCTGAATACACTAAACTATAAAGTATATAACAAAATTTACTTAAGTCGACTTATATCATTTAAAAAAAAAGGACAAATTCACAACTGCAAGTATACACATTAAAGTAGCCATGCTTATACCGATTTAGGCAAACAAAATTTGCCAACGACCATACCACGCTGAATACATCGGTTCTCGTCCGATCACCGAAATTAAGCAGCGTCGGGCGCGGTTAGTACTTAGATGGGGGACCGCTTGGGAACACCGCGTGTTGTTGGCATATCCAACTTTTTCTTTTATTTTATGTATATATGTACATAGATTTTTTTTTTTTTTTAATTAAATTGCATTTAATTGAATAAATACTTGGAATACAATTTAAAATTTCTATAGACTCAATGGAAAAATTTCATACGCGCGCATACATTTACGTGCATAATAATATTAGTTATAATTTGTTACCATATCAATTATTGATTTAAAGCTTATAAGCATTCATCATATTAAATTCAAAAGGAATCTACGTAGTACAAATTCATACTCATCCACCTAGTATAGTACTTAAAATGGACTCTGATGTCCGATTATGTTCAAATATGTATATTACAATCATATTGATAATTAATAAGCATTTAATGAGAATTTTTTTTGAATGTCATGAAATGTCATTTAAATATACATACATATAAGTTGTAGACATCCAATATCAATAATCAATTCAGACTAAAATTCCAAACTTTAGATGCCTTCAAGTGAAGCCACATAGAGTTACTCTAGTGTTGCAATAGAAACATTTAAATATTTTTTAAAATAAAATATTGTTTTTAAAACTTAACGAAGATAAGTTTTTTTGATTTCTAATATAATATATTTTATATATTTGAATGAAAATTTTGATTAGTACAAATATATTTTAAGAAAATTCACTTTATTGAGAAAAAATTCGATTTTATCAGTACAAAGTTTTGATTAAAATCCCTGACACTCCGAAAATATGAAATTCATCAATTTAAATGAACTCATATATTAAACTAGCACATTTCAGCTATCTAATTTTATATGAATATTTGCAATACCTTTAATATCTGAATTTTAATTAATTTATTAAAATGAAAAGTTTATCAAATGTAAATGGTACGTAGCACTGAAATGGGAATATTTGTCATCCATCTTTTCGCTGCGCTTCTCAAATTTTAAACAGAGTATCGTTTTCTTTCCGCTCGTATAAAAAAGTATAAATAGTGAGTTTGTGCTTTGTGTGCTTAATATTGATATATTTTCAAGTGTTAATAAACGTTTAAATAAAATAATTAAGTGAAGATGTCTGACACAATCGCTGTTGCAAATGTTAGCTCACCAGTAGCTGCTTCTGCTGCTGTTGCTGAGAAGAAAGTTGCTGCTAAAAAAGCAACTAAACCCAAAAAACCATCGGTTGCTCCCACTCATCCACCAACTCAACAAATGGTAGATGCATCCATTAAGAATTTGAAGGAACGTGGTGGCTCATCACTTTTGGCAATTAAGAAATATATTAGTGCAACATATAAATGTGACGCCCAAAAATTGGCACCATTTATTAAGCGCTATTTGAAATCGGCTGTTACTAGTGGAAAATTGATTCAAACCAAAGGAAAGGGGGCATCTGGTTCATTTAAATTATCAGCTGCAGCCACTAAATCTAGTGATGGTAAGTCAAAATCTGTGAAATCGGTTGATAAATCAAAAGCCAAAAAAGATAGTGCAACATTAAAGAAAAAATCGTCGAGTGGTGTCAAAAAGGCAAGTGGTGAGAAAAAAGTGAAAAAAGCTGTTGCCACTAAGAAAACCGCCGAAAAAAAGAAAAGTGAGAAATCTAAGGCTAAAGACGCAAAAAAGACTGGCGCCGTTAAAGCCAAACCAACCAAGTCGAAATCTGCCAGCGCTAAGCCAAAGGCAACAAAAGCAACTGCTGCCAAACCAAAAAAGGCTGCAACTAAAAAGCCAACCACAAAAAAGGCATCAGCTAAAAAATAAATATGCTGCGTTTTTTGTGATAATTTACAAGGACACAACATTCATTAATGTTGAATTATCAATAAGCCCTTTTCAGGGCTACAAAATATACAAACAAAAAGATCAAAAATTTATTCAATTAATTATTTACCCAATACGTCTGACTAAACGCTTCTACAGTTTTGCTTCGCCATAATACTTGAGTATAAGTATAAAAAAATTTCAATTGCGCCCTAGCTAGCGTGCTGACCAATTTCGAAATTGATGTTTCAATTGCAAAACAAAATTAAAAATTTTCATCGACTTAGAAATTTCATATCTCTTTGTTAATTTATATTTTGTGGCCCTGAAAAGGGCCTTTTTGTTAACATTTTTCACTTTTATTCATATTTTCCTCAGTCGCACAAATTACTTGGAGCTTGTGTATTTGGTAACAGCCTTAGTACCCTCACTGACGGCATGCTTAGCCAATTCACCAGGCAACAATAGGCGTACGGCAGTTTGAATTTCGCGACTAGTAATTGTTGAACGTTTATTGTAATGAGCTAAACGTGATGCTTCAGCAGCAATACGTTCAAAAATGTCATTAACAAAACTGTTCATGATACTCATGGCTTTCGACGATATACCAGTATCAGGATGCACTTGTTTCAACACTTTATAAATGTAGATGGCATAACTTTCCTTCCTCTTACGCTTCTTCTTCTTGTCGTTTTTAGTAATATTCTTCTGAGCCTTTCCGGCCTTCTTAGCTGCTTTACCACTAGTTTTAGGAGGCATATTTAATTTTCACAAAATCACTTCACTATCACTAACACTTTTTAATATTTTCTAAGTGTTAAAATGCACACCTTTAAGTATATTTTTTCCGACAAACCATTCAAGCTATTCGTAACGATTCGTTAAAAATTGCTGGCAATAATTTGATAACATGCGATTGGGGTAGCTCAATGTACAAACGAAAAAGTATATAAGCGCAGCACAATTTGTGTTTAGGGAATAAAGTGTCCAAGCTATTCAGCTAGTGTGTGTATTTGTGAAAAAGTGTATTAAGTGAAATATATAACAACAATGTCTGGTCGTGGTAAAGGTGGTAAAGTAAAGGGAAAGGCAAAGTCACGTTCAAACCGTGCTGGCCTTCAATTTCCTGTCGGTCGTATTCATCGTTTGTTACGTAAAGGCAATTATGCTGAACGTGTTGGTGCCGGTGCTCCAGTATATTTAGCTGCTGTTATGGAATATTTGGCAGCTGAAGTTCTTGAATTGGCTGGTAATGCTGCACGTGATAATAAAAAAACTAGAATTATTCCACGTCATTTACAATTGGCTATTCGTAACGATGAAGAATTGAATAAACTATTGTCTGGAGTTACCATAGCTCAAGGTGGTGTTTTACCAAATATTCAAGCTGTACTTTTGCCAAAGAAGACCGAAAAGAAAGCATAAGTGATGTAATCGTCGATTTATATTCTTACGACGCCATATTTAAAACCGTCCTTTTCAGGACGACAAAATATATATACAAAGAGATTAATTATATTGTCATATATATGTATTTATCTATTTTAAAACAATTTTTTGAAAGAAAAATTTAAAAGAGCATAAGTAAACTTTTAGAAATTTTTTTTTTTTAACGAAATCTGCGTTAACAACTACTTCAATTAATAAAATAGTGTTTGAAAATGTTCATAAAAAAGTTGACTTATATCATTTTCCAGAAAAAAAAACTGAGCAACATTAAAAAAGTACAGTATGCGCGCATACTACATATTGTATGTATATATGTACGTATGTTTGCATGAGCATCTCGACAAAGGCGCAAAAAGTTGTGGCTTGTATTCATACGTACCAAAGGTACAACCGTGCATACATACATACATATGTGTTTAGCAAATAAATGTGTATATACTCGTGAGTAGGTATACACACCATATTAAGGGTAAAACTACAGCTGCTACTATCAAAGATAGCAAGAATACGAATTTTCATTTTATTATTATAAAAATTGATAGTTGCTTCAGTTATTTTTGATCTTTGTTGTTTAAAAAATTTGTGGTCCTGAAAAGGACCGTTTATAATGTTTATTTTTATTAAAATATGGAATTAAGCACGTTCACCACGTATACGTCTAGCCAATTGAATATCTTTTGGCATAATTGTGACACGTTTTGCATGAATGGCACACAAATTTGTATCCTCGAACAAACCAACTAAATATGCTTCACTTGCTTCTTGTAATGCCATCACAGCTGAACTCTGGAAACGTAAATCAGTTTTAAAATCTTGAGCAATTTCACGTACCAAACGTTGGAATGGCAATTTACGAATCAACAGTTCGGTACTCTTCTGATAACGACGAATTTCACGCAAAGCGACTGTACCGGGACGATAACGATGCGGTTTCTTCACTCCACCAGTTGCCGGCGCACTTTTGCGAGCAGCTTTAGTGGCCAACTGTTTACGTGGCGCTTTACCACCAGTCGATTTACGGGCTGTTTGCTTTGTACGAGCCATTTCTCACTTTTATTTTTCACAATTTAAAATAAACACTGATCACTGAACACTTCACTTAATAAACCTAGTGCTGACATGTGTGAAAATACATATAATAAAATACATAAAAACGTTTCATATGTTCATTTTTTTAGGGTTGCAATATTGTGCGAGTTAAAATGAGATACAAATATTTATGGCACATAATGGTAGCTCACTCAATGTTGTGGATTTTTGTATAAATAGCAGCTACTTTCGGTAAACCAGCTATTAGTTGTGAAGTGAAGTGATCAAGTGAAGTGTTCTTGTGAAAGCTAAAAAAAGTGCTAAATAGAAAAAATGACTGGTCGTGGCAAAGGTGGAAAAGGATTAGGTAAAGGTGGCGCCAAACGTCATCGCAAAGTTTTACGTGATAACATCCAAGGTATCACAAAGCCAGCTATTCGACGTTTAGCACGTCGTGGTGGCGTAAAACGTATATCTGGTTTAATATATGAAGAAACTCGTGGTGTTCTAAAAGTATTTTTAGAAAATGTTATCCGTGATGCAGTCACATATACTGAACATGCTAAAAGGAAAACAGTTACGGCTATGGATGTTGTATATGCATTGAAGAGGCAAGGTCGTACATTGTATGGTTTCGGCGGTTAAATTCATTTTTACGGACATATTAAAACAAAATAAATACCCATTCAAACAAACGGTCCTTTTCAGGACCACAATATTTTTTAACAAAGATTTCAAAATTTCTCTAATACAATACATAAAAGAAAGATATGTTATTAAGATGTACATGCATATGTAGTATGTATGTATGAATGTTCGTTTACACTAAGTAGCATACGTATGTATGCATAATGAAAACTCATGCAAATGAATATACCCCGACACAAGCCAAGCGATATAAATATGTGTATAATAGCAGGCTTATTTTACAAAAAGGGCATAAGTTCATTTTTGTAAAAAATCGGATTTAAGTAGCAAAAGTATCTGAATACACTAAACTATAAAGTATATAACAAAATTTACTTAAGTCGACTTATATCATTTAAAAAAAAAGGACAAATTCACAACTGCAAGTATACACATTAAAGTAGCCATGCTTATACCGATTTAGGCAAACAAAATTTGCCAACGACCATACCACGCTGAATACATCGGTTCTCGTCCGATCACCGAAATTAAGCAGCGTCGGGCGCGGTTAGTACTTAGATGGGGGACCGCTTGGGAACACCGCGTGTTGTTGGCATATCCAACTTTTTCTTTTATTTTATGTATATATGTACATAGATTTTTTTTTTTTTTAATTAAATTGCATTTAATTGAATAAATACTTGGAATACAATTTAAAATTTCTATAGACTCAATGGAAAAATTTCATACGCGCGCATACATTTACGTGCATAATAATATTAGTTATAATTTGTTACCATATCAATTATTGATTTAAAGCTTATAAGCATTCATCATATTAAATTCAAAAGGAATCTACGTAGTACAAATTCATACTCATCCACCTAGTATAGTACTTAAAATGGACTCTGATGTCCGATTATGTTCAAATATGTATATTACAATCATATTGATAATTAATAAGCATTTAATGAGAATTTTTTTTGAATGTCATGAAATGTCATTTAAATATACATACATATAAGTTGTAGACATCCAATATCAATAATCAATTCAGACTAAAATTCCAAACTTTAGATGCCTTCAAGTGAAGCCACATAGAGTTACTCTAGTGTTGCAATAGAAACATTTAAATATTTTTTAAAATAAAATATTGTTGTTAAAACTTAACGAAGATAAGTTTTTTTGATTTCTAATATAATATATTTTATATATTTGAATGAAAATTTTGATTAGTACAAATATATTTTAAGAAAATTCACTTTATTGAGAAAAAATTCGATATTATCAGTACAAAGTTTTGATTAAAATCCCTGACACTCCGAAAATATGAAATCCATTAATTTAAATGAACTCATATATTAAACTAGCACATTTCAGCTATCTAATTTTATATGAATATTTGCAATACCTTTAATATCTGAATTTTAATTAATTTATTGAAATGAAAAGTTTATCAAATGTAAATGGTACGTAGCACTGAAATGGGAATATTTGTCATCCATCTTTTCGCTGCGCTTCTCAAATTTTAAACAGAGTATCGTTTTCTTTGCGCTCGTATAAAAAAGTATAAATAGTGAGTTTGTGCTTTGTGTGCTTAATATTGATATATTTTCAAGTGTTAATAAACATTTAAATAAAATAATTAAGTGAAGATGTCTGACACAATCGCTGTTGCAAATGTTAGCTCACCAGTAGCTGCTTCTGCTGCTGTTGCTGAGAAGAAAGTTGCTGCTAAAAAAGCAACTAAACCCAAAAAACCATCGGTTGCTCCCACTCATCCACCAACTCAACAAATGGTAGATGCATCCATTAAGAATTTGAAGGAACGTGGTGGCTCATCACTTTTGGCAATTAAGAAATATATTAGTGCAACATATAAATGTGACGCCCAAAAATTGGCACCATTTATTAAGCGCTATTTGAAATCGGCTGTTACTAGTGGAAAATTGATTCAAACCAAAGGAAAGGGGGCATCTGGTTCATTTAAATTATCAGCTGCAGCCACTAAATCTAGTGATGGTAAGTCAAAATCTGTGAAATCGGTTGATAAATCAAAAGCCAAAAAAGATAGTGCAACATTAAAGAAAAAATCGTCGAGTGGTGTCAAAAAGGCAAGTGGTGAGAAAAAAGTGAAAAAAGCTGTTGCCACTAAGAAAACCGCCGAAAAAAAGAAAAGTGAGAAATCTAAGGCTAAAGACGCAAAAAAGACTGGCGCCGTTAAAGCCAAACCAACCAAGTCGAAATCTGCCAGCGCTAAGCCAAAGGCAACAAAAGCAACTGCTGCCAAACCAAAAAAGGCTGCAACTAAAAAGCCAACCACAAAAAAGGCATCAGCTAAAAAATAAATATGCTGCGTTTTTTGTGATAATTTACAAGGACACAACATTCATTAATGTTGAATTATCAATAAGCCCTTTTCAGGGCTACAAAATATACAAACAAAAAGATCAAAAATTTATTCAATTAATTATTTACCCAATACGTCTGACTAAACGCTTCTACAGTTTTGCTTCGCCATAATACTTGAGTATAAGTATAAAAAAATTTCAATTGCGCCCTAGCTAGCGTGCTGACCAATTTCGAAATTGATGTTTCAATTGCAAAACAAAATTAAAAATTTTCATCGACTTAGAAATTTCATATCTCTTTGTTAATTTATATTTTGTGGCCCTGAAAAGGGCCTTTTTGTTAACATTTTTCACTTTTATTCATATTTTCCTCAGTCGCACAAATTACTTGGAGCTTGTGTATTTGGTAACAGCCTTAGTACCCTCACTGACGGCATGCTTAGCCAATTCACCAGGCAACAATAGGCGTACGGCAGTTTGAATTTCGCGACTAGTAATTGTTGAACGTTTATTGTAATGAGCTAAACGTGATGCTTCAGCAGCAATACGTTCAAAAATGTCATTAACAAAACTGTTCATGATACTCATGGCTTTCGACGATATACCAGTATCAGGATGCACTTGTTTCAACACTTTATAAATGTAGATGGCATAACTTTCCTTCCTCTTACGCTTCTTCTTCTTGTCGTTTTTAGTAATATTCTTCTGAGCCTTTCCGGCCTTCTTAGCTGCTTTACCACTAGTTTTAGGAGGCATATTTAATTTTCACAAAATCACTTCACTATCACTAACACTTTTTAATATTTTCGAAGTGTTAAAATGCACACCTTTAAGTATATTTTTTCCGACAAACCATTCAAGCTATTCGTAACGATTCGTTAAAAATTGCTGGCAATAATTTGATAACATGCGATTGGGGTAGCTCAATGTACAAACGAAAAAGTATATAAGCGCAGCACAATTTGTGTTTAGGGAATAAAGTGTCCAAGCTATTCAGCTAGTGTGTGTATTTGTGAAAAAGTGTATTAAGTGAAATATATAACAACAATGTCTGGTCGTGGTAAAGGTGGTAAAGTAAAGGGAAAGGCAAAGTCACGTTCAAACCGTGCTGGCCTTCAATTTCCTGTCGGTCGTATTCATCGTTTGTTACGTAAAGGCAATTATGCTGAACGTGTTGGTGCCGGTGCTCCAGTATATTTAGCTGCTGTTATGGAATATTTGGCAGCTGAAGTTCTTGAATTGGCTGGTAATGCTGCACGTGATAATAAAAAAACTAGAATTATTCCACGTCATTTACAATTGGCTATTCGTAACGATGAAGAATTGAATAAACTATTGTCTGGAGTTACCATAGCTCAAGGTGGTGTTTTACCAAATATTCAAGCTGTACTTTTGCCAAAGAAGACCGAAAAGAAAGCATAAGTGATGTAATCGTCGATTTATATTCTTACGACGCCATATTTAAAACCGTCCTTTTCAGGACGACAAAATATATATACAAAGAGATTAATTATATTGTCATATATATGTATTTATCTATTTTAAAACAATTTTTTGAAAGAAAAATTTAAAAGAGCATAAGTAAACTTTTAGAAATTTTTTTTTTTTAACGAAATCTGCGTTAACAACTACTTCAATTAATAAAATAGTGTTTGAAAATGTTCATAAAAAAGTTGACTTATATCATTTTCCAGCAAAAAAAACTGAGCAACATTAAAAAAGTACAGTATGCGCGCATACTACATATTGTATGTATATATGTACGTATGTTTGCATGAGCATCTCGACAAAGGCGCAAAAAGTTGTGGCTTGTATTCATACGTACCAAAGGTACAACCGTGCATACATACATACATATGTGTTTAGCAAATAAATGTGTATATACTCGTGAGTAGGTATACACACCATATTAAGGGTAAAACTACAGCTGCTACTATCAAAGATAGCAAGAATACGAATTTTCATTTTATTATTATAAAAATTGATAGTTGCTTCAGTTATTTTTGATCTTTGTTGTTTAAAAAATTTGTGGTCCTGAAAAGGACCGTTTATAATGTTTATTTTTATTAAAATATGGAATTAAGCACGTTCACCACGTATACGTCTAGCCAATTGAATATCTTTTGGCATAATTGTGACACGTTTTGCATGAATGGCACACAAATTTGTATCCTCGAACAAACCAACTAAATATGCTTCACTTGCTTCTTGTAATGCCATCACAGCTGAACTCTGGAAACGTAAATCAGTTTTAAAATCTTGAGCAATTTCACGTACCAAACGTTGGAATGGCAATTTACGAATCAACAGTTCGGTACTCTTCTGATAACGACGAATTTCACGCAAAGCGACTGTACCGGGACGATAACGATGCGGTTTCTTCACTCCACCAGTTGCCGGCGCACTTTTGCGAGCAGCTTTAGTGGCCAACTGTTTACGTGGCGCTTTACCACCAGTCGATTTACGGGCTGTTTGCTTTGTACGAGCCATTTCTCACTTTTATTTTTCACAATTTAAAATAAACACTGATCACTGAACACTTCACTTAATAAACCTAGTGCTGACATGTGTGAAAATACATATAATAAAATACATAAAAACGTTTCATATGTTCATTTTTTTAGGGTTGCAATATTGTGCGAGTTAAAATGAGATACAAATATTTATGGCACATAATGGTAGCTCACTCAATGTTGTGGATTTTTGTATAAATAGCAGCTACTTTCGGTAAACCAGCTATTAGTTGTGAAGTGAAGTGATCAAGTGAAGTGTTCTTGTGAAAGCTAAAAAAAGTGCTAAATAGAAAAAATGACTGGTCGTGGCAAAGGTGGAAAAGGATTAGGTAAAGGTGGCGCCAAACGTCATCGCAAAGTTTTACGTGATAACATCCAAGGTATCACAAAGCCAGCTATTCGACGTTTAGCACGTCGTGGTGGCGTAAAACGTATATCTGGTTTAATATATGAAGAAACTCGTGGTGTTCTAAAAGTATTTTTAGAAAATGTTATCCGTGATGCAGTCACATATACTGAACATGCTAAAAGGAAAACAGTTACGGCTATGGATGTTGTATATGCATTGAAGAGGCAAGGTCGTACATTGTATGGTTTCGGCGGTTAAATTCATTTTTACGGACATATTAAAACAAAATAAATACCCATTCAAACAAACGGTCCTTTTCAGGACCACAATATTTTTTAACAAAGATTTCAAAATTTCTCTAATACAATACATAAAAGAAAGATATGTTATTAAGATGTACATGCATATGTAGTATGTATGTATGAATGTTCGTTTACACTAAGTAGCATACGTATGTATGCATAATGAAAACTCATGCAAATGAATATACCCCGACACAAGCCAAGCGATATAAATATGTGTATAATAGCAGGCTTATTTTACAAAAAGGGCATAAGTTCATTTTTGTAAAAAATCGGATTTAAGTAGCAAAAGTATCTGAATACACTAAACTATAAAGTATATAACAAAATTTACTTAAGTCGACTTATATCATTTAAAAAAAAAGGACAAATTCACAACTGCAAGTATACACATTAAAGTAGCCATGCTTATACCGATTTAGGCAAACAAAATTTGCCAACGACCATACCACGCTGAATACATCGGTTCTCGTCCGATCACCGAAATTAAGCAGCGTCGGGCGCGGTTAGTACTTAGATGGGGGACCGCTTGGGAACACCGCGTGTTGTTGGCATATCCAACTTTTTCTTTTATTTTATGTATATATGTACATAGATTTTTTTTTTTTTTAATTAAATTGCATTTAATTGAATAAATACTTGGAATACAATTTAAAATTTCTATAGACTCAATGGAAAAATTTCATACGCGCGCATACATTTACGTGCATAATAATATTAGTTATAATTTGTTACCATATCAATTATTGATTTAAAGCTTATAAGCATTCATCATATTAAATTCAAAAGGAATCTACGTAGTACAAATTCATACTCATCCACCTAGTATAGTACTTAAAATGGACTCTGATGTCCGATTATGTTCAAATATGTATATTACAATCATATTGATAATTAATAAGCATTTAATGAGAATTTTTTTTGAATGTCATGAAATGTCATTTAAATATACATACATATAAGTTGTAGACATCCAATATCAATAATCAATTCAGACTAAAATTCCAAACTTTAGATGCCTTCAAGTGAAGCCACATAGAGTTACTCTAGTGTTGCAATAGAAACATTTAAATATTTTTTAAAATAAAATATTGTTGTTAAAACTTAACGAAGATAAGTTTTTTTGATTTCTAATATAATATATTTTATATATTTGAATGAAAATTTTGATTAGTACAAATATATTTTAAGAAAATTCACTTTATTGAGAAAAAATTCGATATTATCAGTACAAAGTTTTGATTAAAATCCCTGACACTCCGAAAATATGAAATTCATTAATTTAAATGAACTCATATATTAAACTAGCACATTTCAGCTATCTAATTTTATATGAATATTTGCAATACCTTTAATATCTGAATTTTAATTAATTTATTGAAATGAAAAGTTTATCAAATGTAAATGGTACGTAGCACTGAAATGGGAATATTTGTCATCCATCTTTTCGCTGCGCTTCTCAAATTTTAAACAGAGTATCGTTTTCTTTGCGCTCGTATAAAAAAGTATAAATAGTGAGTTTGTGCTTTGTGTGCTTAATATTGATATATTTTCAAGTGTTAATAAACATTTAAATAAAATAATTAAGTGAAGATGTCTGACACAATCGCTGTTGCAAATGTTAGCTCACCAGTAGCTGCTTCTGCTGCTGTTGCTGAGAAGAAAGTTGCTGCTAAAAAAGCAACTAAACCCAAAAAACCATCGGTTGCTCCCACTCATCCACCAACTCAACAAATGGTAGATGCATCCATTAAGAATTTGAAGGAACGTGGTGGCTCATCACTTTTGGCAATTAAGAAATATATTAGTGCAACATATAAATGTGACGCCCAAAAATTGGCACCATTTATTAAGCGCTATTTGAAATCGGCTGTTACTAGTGGAAAATTGATTCAAACCAAAGGAAAGGGGGCATCTGGTTCATTTAAATTATCAGCTGCAGCCACTAAATCTAGTGATGGTAAGTCAAAATCTGTGAAATCGGTTGATAAATCAAAAGCCAAAAAAGATAGTGCAACATTAAAGAAAAAATCGTCGAGTGGTGTCAAAAAGGCAAGTGGTGAGAAAAAAGTGAAAAAAGCTGTTGCCACTAAGAAAACCGCCGAAAAAAAGAAAAGTGAGAAATCTAAGGCTAAAGACGCAAAAAAGACTGGCGCCGTTAAAGCCAAACCAACCAAGTCGAAATCTGCCAGCGCTAAGCCAAAGGCAACAAAAGCAACTGCTGCCAAACCAAAAAAGGCTGCAACTAAAAAGCCAACCACAAAAAAGGCATCAGCTAAAAAATAAATATGCTGCGTTTTTTGTGATAATTTACAAGGACACAACATTCATTAATGTTGAATTATCAATAAGCCCTTTTCAGGGCTACAAAATATACAAACAAAAAGATCAAAAATTTATTCAATTAATTATT
The DNA here is from genome assembly GCF_040869045.1 of Eurosta solidaginis. Lineage (NCBI taxonomy): Eukaryota > Metazoa > Arthropoda > Insecta > Diptera > Tephritidae > Eurosta > Eurosta solidaginis. The sequence goes on along the minus strand of NW_027137314.1, from coordinate 6,824 downwards.
TACCCAATACGTCTGACTAAACGCTTCTACAGTTTTGCTTCGCCATAATACTTGAGTATAAGTATAAAAAAATTTCAATTGCGCCCTAGCTAGCGTGCTGACCAATTTCGAAATTGATGTTTCAATTGCAAAACAAAATTAAAAATTTTCATCGACTTAGAAATTTCATATCTCTTTGTTAATTTATATTTTGTGGCCCTGAAAAGGGCCTTTTTGTTAACATTTTTCACTTTTATTCATATTTTCCTCAGTCGCACAAATTACTTGGAGCTTGTGTATTTGGTAACAGCCTTAGTACCCTCACTGACGGCATGCTTAGCCAATTCACCAGGCAACAATAGGCGTACGGCAGTTTGAATTTCGCGACTAGTAATTGTTGAACGTTTATTGTAATGAGCTAAACGTGATGCTTCAGCAGCAATACGTTCAAAAATGTCATTAACAAAACTGTTCATGATACTCATGGCTTTCGACGATATACCAGTATCAGGATGCACTTGTTTCAACACTTTATAAATGTAGATGGCATAACTTTCCTTCCTCTTACGCTTCTTCTTCTTGTCGTTTTTAGTAATATTCTTCTGAGCCTTTCCGGCCTTCTTAGCTGCTTTACCACTAGTTTTAGGAGGCATATTTAATTTTCACAAAATCACTTCACTATCACTAACACTTTTTAATATTTTCGAAGTGTTAAAATGCACACCTTTAAGTATATTTTTTCCGACAAACCATTCAAGCTATTCGTAACGATTCGTTAAAAATTGCTGGCAATAATTTGATAACATGCGATTGGGGTAGCTCAATGTACAAACGAAAAAGTATATAAGCGCAGCACAATTTGTGTTTAGGGAATAAAGTGTCCAAGCTATTCAGCTAGTGTGTGTATTTGTGAAAAAGTGTATTAAGTGAAATATATAACAACAATGTCTGGTCGTGGTAAAGGTGGTAAAGTAAAGGGAAAGGCAAAGTCACGTTCAAACCGTGCTGGCCTTCAATTTCCTGTCGGTCGTATTCATCGTTTGTTACGTAAAGGCAATTATGCTGAACGTGTTGGTGCCGGTGCTCCAGTATATTTAGCTGCTGTTATGGAATATTTGGCAGCTGAAGTTCTTGAATTGGCTGGTAATGCTGCACGTGATAATAAAAAAACTAGAATTATTCCACGTCATTTACAATTGGCTATTCGTAACGATGAAGAATTGAATAAACTATTGTCTGGAGTTACCATAGCTCAAGGTGGTGTTTTACCAAATATTCAAGCTGTACTTTTGCCAAAGAAGACCGAAAAGAAAGCATAAGTGATGTAATCGTCGATTTATATTCTTACGACGCCATATTTAAAACCGTCCTTTTCAGGACGACAAAATATATATACAAAGAGATTAATTATATTGTCATATATATGTATTTATCTATTTTAAAACAATTTTTTGAAAGAAAAATTTAAAAGAGCATAAGTAAACTTTTAGAAATTTTTTTTTTTTAACGAAATCTGCGTTAACAACTACTTCAATTAATAAAATAGTGTTTGAAAATGTTCATAAAAAAGTTGACTTATATCATTTTCCAGAAAAAAAAACTGAGCAACATTAAAAAAGTACAGTATGCGCGCATACTACATATTGTATGTATATATGTACCTATGTTTGCATGAGCATCTCGACAAAGGCGCAAAAAGTTGTGGCTTGTATTCATACGTACCAAAGGTACAACCGTGCATACATACATACATATGTGTTTAGCAAATAAATGTGTATATACTCGTGAGTAGGTATACACACCATATTAAGGGTAAAACTACAGCTGCTACTATCAAAGATAGCAAGAATACGAATTTTCATTTTATTATTATAAAAATTGATAGTTGCTTCAGTTATTTTTGATCTTTGTTGTTTAAAAAATTTGTGGTCCTGAAAAGGACCGTTTATAATGTTTATTTTTATTAAAATATGGAATTAAGCACGTTCACCACGTATACGTCTAGCCAATTGAATATCTTTTGGCATAATTGTGACACGTTTTGCATGAATGGCACACAAATTTGTATCCTCGAACAAACCAACTAAATATGCTTCACTTGCTTCTTGTAATGCCATCACAGCTGAACTCTGGAAACGTAAATCAGTTTTAAAATCTTGAGCAATTTCACGTACCAAACGTTGGAATGGCAATTTACGAATCAACAGTTCGGTACTCTTCTGATAACGACGAATTTCACGCAAAGCGACTGTACCGGGACGATAACGATGCGGTTTCTTCACTCCACCAGTTGCCGGCGCACTTTTGCGAGCAGCTTTAGTGGCCAACTGTTTACGTGGCGCTTTACCACCAGTCGATTTACGGGCTGTTTGCTTTGTACGAGCCATTTCTCACTTTTATTTTTCACAATTTAAAATAAACACTGATCACTGAACACTTCACTTAATAAACCTAGTGCTGACATGTGTGAAAATACATATAATAAAATACATAAAAACGTTTCATATGTTCATTTTTTTAGGGTTGCAATATTGTGCGAGTTAAAATGAGATACAAATATTTATGGCACATAATGGTAGCTCACTCAATGTTGTGGATTTTTGTATAAATAGCAGCTACTTTCGGTAAACCAGCTATTAGTTGTGAAGTGAAGTGATCAAGTGAAGTGTTCTTGTGAAAGCTAAAAAAAGTGCTAAATAGAAAAAATGACTGGTCGTGGCAAAGGTGGAAAAGGATTAGGTAAAGGTGGCGCCAAACGTCATCGCAAAGTTTTACGTGATAACATCCAAGGTATCACAAAGCCAGCTATTCGACGTTTAGCACGTCGTGGTGGCGTAAAACGTATATCTGGTTTAATATATGAAGAAACTCGTGGTGTTCTAAAAGTATTTTTAGAAAATGTTATCCGTGATGCAGTCACATATACTGAACATGCTAAAAGGAAAACAGTTACGGCTATGGATGTTGTATATGCATTGAAGAGGCAAGGTCGTACATTGTATGGTTTCGGCGGTTAAATTCATTTTTACGGACATATTAAAACAAAATAAATACCCATTCAAACAAACGGTCCTTTTCAGGACCACAATATTTTTTAACAAAGATTTCAAAATTTCTCTAATACAATACATAAAAGAAAGATATGTTATTAAGATGTACATGCATATGTAGTATGTATGTATGAATGTTCGTTTACACTAAGTAGCATACGTATGTATGCATAATGAAAACTCATGCAAATGAATATACCCCGACACAAGCCAAGCGATATAAATATGTGTATAATAGCAGGCTTATTTTACAAAAAGGGCATAAGTTCATTTTTGTAAAAAATCGGATTTAAGTAGCAAAAGTATCTGAATACACTAAACTATAAAGTATATAACAAAATTTACTTAAGTCGACTTATATCATTTAAAAAAAAAGGACAAATTCACAACTGCAAGTATACACATTAAAGTAGCCATGCTTATACCGATTTAGGCAAACAAAATTTGCCAACGACCATACCACGCTGAATACATCGGTTCTCGTCCGATCACCGAAATTAAGCAGCGTCGGGCGCGGTTAGTACTTAGATGGGGGACCGCTTGGGAACACCGCGTGTTGTTGGCATATCCAACTTTTTCTTTTATTTTATGTATATATGTACATAGATTTTTTTTTTTTTTAATTAAATTGCATTTAATTGAATAAATACTTGGAATACAATTTAAAATTTCTATAGACTCAATGGAAAAATTTCATACGCGCGCATACATTTACGTGCATAATAATATTAGTTATAATTTGTTACCATATCAATTATTGATTTAAAGCTTATAAGCATTCATCATATTAAATTCAAAAGGAATCTACGTAGTACAAATTCATACTCATCCACCTAGTATAGTACTTAAAATGGACTCTGATGTCCGATTATGTTCAAATATGTATATTACAATCATATTGATAATTAATAAGCATTTAATGAGAATTTTTTTTGAATGTCATGAAATGTCATTTAAATATACATACATATAAGTTGTAGACATCCAATATCAATAATCAATTCAGACTAAAATTCCAAACTTTAGATGCCTTCAAGTGAAGCCACATAGAGTTACTCTAGTGTTGCAATAGAAACATTTAAATATTTTTTAAAATAAAATATTGTTGTTAAAACTTAACGAAGATAAGTTTTTTTGATTTCTAATATAATATATTTTATATATTTGAATGAAAATTTTGATTAGTACAAATATATTTTAAGAAAATTCACTTTATTGAGAAAAAATTCGATATTATCAGTACAAAGTTTTGATTAAAATCCCTGACACTCCGAAAATATGAAATTCATTAATTTAAATGAACTCATATATTAAACTAGCACATTTCAGCTATCTAATTTTATATGAATATTTGCAATACCTTTAATATCTGAATTTTAATTAATTTATTGAAATGAAAAGTTTATCAAATGTAAATGGTACGTAGCACTGAAATGGGAATATTTGTCATCCATCTTTTCGCTGCGCTTCTCAAATTTTAAACAGAGTATCGTTTTCTTTGCGCTCGTATAAAAAAGTATAAATAGTGAGTTTGTGCTTTGTGTGCTTAATATTGATATATTTTCAAGTGTTAATAAACATTTAAATAAAATAATTAAGTGAAGATGTCTGACACAATCGCTGTTGCAAATGTTAGCTCACCAGTAGCTGCTTCTGCTGCTGTTGCTGAGAAGAAAGTTGCTGCTAAAAAAGCAACTAAACCCAAAAAACCATCGGTTGCTCCCACTCATCCACCAACTCAACAAATGGTAGATGCATCCATTAAGAATTTGAAGGAACGTGGTGGCTCATCACTTTTGGCAATTAAGAAATATATTAGTGCAACATATAAATGTGACGCCCAAAAATTGGCACCATTTATTAAGCGCTATTTGAAATCGGCTGTTACTAGTGGAAAATTGATTCAAACCAAAGGAAAGGGGGCATCTGGTTCATTTAAATTATCAGCTGCAGCCACTAAATCTAGTGATGGTAAGTCAAAATCTGTGAAATCGGTTGATAAATCAAAAGCCAAAAAAGATAGTGCAACATTAAAGAAAAAATCGTCGAGTGGTGTCAAAAAGGCAAGTGGTGAGAAAAAAGTGAAAAAAGCTGTTGCCACTAAGAAAACCGCCGAAAAAAAGAAAAGTGAGAAATCTAAGGCTAAAGACGCAAAAAAGACTGGCGCCGTTAAAGCCAAACCAACCAAGTCGAAATCTGCCAGCGCTAAGCCAAAGGCAACAAAAGCAACTGCTGCCAAACCAAAAAAGGCTGCAACTAAAAAGCCAACCACAAAAAAGGCATCAGCTAAAAAATAAATATGCTGCGTTTTTTGTGATAATTTACAAGGACACAACATTCATTAATGTTGAATTATCAATAAGCCCTTTTCAGGGCTACAAAATATACAAACAAAAAGATCAAAAATTTATTCAATTAATTATTTACCCAATACGTCTGACTAAACGCTTCTACAGTTTTGCTTCGCCATAATACTTGAGTATAAGTATAAAAAAATTTCAATTGCGCCCTAGCTAGCGTGCTGACCAATTTCGAAATTGATGTTTCAATTGCAAAACAAAATTAAAAATTTTCATCGACTTAGAAATTTCATATCTCTTTGTTAATTTATATTTTGTGGCCCTGAAAAGGGCCTTTTTGTTAACATTTTTCACTTTTATTCATATTTTCCTCAGTCGCACAAATTACTTGGAGCTTGTGTATTTGGTAACAGCCTTAGTACCCTCACTGACGGCATGCTTAGCCAATTCACCAGGCAACAATAGGCGTACGGCAGTTTGAATTTCGCGACTAGTAATTGTTGAACGTTTATTGTAATGAGCTAAACGTGATGCTTCAGCAGCAATACGTTCAAAAATGTCATTAACAAAACTGTTCATGATACTCATGGCTTTCGACGATATACCAGTATCAGGATGCACTTGTTTCAACACTTTATAAATGTAGATGGCATAACTTTCCTTCCTCTTACGCTTCTTCTTCTTGTCGTTTTTAGTAATATTCTTCTGAGCCTTTCCGGCCTTCTTAGCTGCTTTACCACTAGTTTTAGGAGGCATATTTAATTTTCACAAAATCACTTCACTATCACTAACACTTTTTAATATTTTCGAAGTGTTAAAATGCACACCTTTAAGTATATTTTTTCCGACAAACCATTCAAGCTATTCGTAACGATTCGTTAAAAATTGCTGGCAATAATTTGATAACATGCGATTGGGGTAGCTCAATGTACAAACGAAAAAGTATATAAGCGCAGCACAATTTGTGTTTAGGGAATAAAGTGTCCAAGCTATTCAGCTAGTGTGTGTATTTGTGAAAAAGTGTATTAAGTGAAATATATAACAACAATGTCTGGTCGTGGTAAAGGTGGTAAAGTAAAGGGAAAGGCAAAGTCACGTTCAAACCGTGCTGGCCTTCAATTTCCTGTCGGTCGTATTCATCGTTTGTTACGTAAAGGCAATTATGCTGAACGTGTTGGTGCCGGTGCTCCAGTATATTTAGCTGCTGTTATGGAATATTTGGCAGCTGAAGTTCTTGAATTGGCTGGTAATGCTGCACGTGATAATAAAAAAACTAGAATTATTCCACGTCATTTACAATTGGCTATTCGTAACGATGAAGAATTGAATAAACTATTGTCTGGAGTTACCATAGCTCAAGGTGGTGTTTTACCAAATATTCAAGCTGTACTTTTGCCAAAGAAGACCGAAAAGAAAGCATAAGTGATGTAATCGTCGATTTATATTCTTACGACGCCATATTTAAAACCGTCCTTTTCAGGACGACAAAATATAT
>NW_027137313.1:0-50999 GCF_040869045.1 Eurosta solidaginis | reverse complement strand
TAGATTCGTTGACATTCCAAAATAATTAGAAGTGTCTCATAATTTGATAAATTGATTCTTTTCAACTTCAGTCGCAGGTTGAGTGCTCAGAAGGCTTGCAAGCGTACGCCGCTGATGAATGGAGAAGTCATGCGATTATTCGTTTTTGTTGTTGTTGCAACTTTAAGTGCTTTTCATACTTTTCTATCTTTCCTTGCTTTCTTCGAACCAAGCAAAATTTTGTATTTTTAATTAGCCAAACGTAAAGCAAAATATGCAAAATGAAGCTTCTTTTTCGAAACTGCTGGAAGGACAGTGAATTCGAGTTGTTCTGCTTATCATTTTTTCTCCTTCATATTTCGTACATATTTGCTAACTCAAGTTGGTGTTTTACAATCTGACTGCGAATATTTTTTTATACGCACATATTTCTTGGAATCATATTACTGCATTTAAACGCATTCAAATTCAAATTTTATATTATTAAAATTATTTTAAAGTAAAACTGTTTTTTATAGAATTACTAAGTTACACAGCGAAATGAATTTGAATTTCAATTTAACAATACGCCAATAAGCCTACCGTTTTTTTTAACTAAGCGCCTAAAATTATGCTAACAGTTTAAATTTTCCTAAGGCTTCGTTCACACTACAGCATAAAATTACGTAGTTTCGTATAAATAATCTTTCGTGTTCATCTTAGATGTATTTGTAGTTTTAGTTTAAAGCGTGGTGTCCAGATCACAAGAAAACGCTCAAGAAATTTTTTAATTTCCCTCTTGCAAGCCAATCTTTAAAGTTTTTCAAAATATGTATTTTCAGAATTTATAATTCATTTTCTATATAAAATTGCTTCCGAGATGGGTTAGGTTAGGTTGAACTGGCCGGCCAATAAAGACCTCACATAGACTGAATGTGTCTATAGGGTTACCAGAACGACCAAACGGAACGGAGGACCAAACGGCAGAACCCCAATCAGGTGCCAGAACTTATGTTATATAAAATTCTGTCCTTTTGGCATATACTAGAGGTTTTCTAGTACCTAGCTTAATTTATGCCTCGAGATTTTGCAACTGTGCTGTCCTTATGGCTAAATCCTTGACCTGACGAGCGCAGGACACGAACACAGAACCTGTTGCACCACTTCTTCAACTTCGCACTTCCTAAACCTGCTGTTACTGACGAGGCCTAACTTATAAGAATGTAACGCCGGAAGGCAATGACCAGTTAGTATGCCCATTGTAAGTCTTTAGTCTTCTCTCTTCTCTCCTCTTTGTACATGATTTAAGAAATTTCGCAGCCCCGCGCTTTTGTCCACGCTTTTCCTGCTTGATGCATCATTTGTAACTCCTGTCACATTTTGATTTCTTCCAACGGATGTCTATCGTCGATTTATCGAGTTTTGCATCCTTCTTTGCCAACTCATCGGCCTTTTCGTTACGTTCTATCCCGCCTGAAGGACGCTACTCTTGCAACCTGAAGGATCTACTTATTTCTGGATCGACACAGTAAACAGCAGAACCGTCCCTTTCCATTAACCATCAGTATACACGTTTATAATATGTTCTGAGATTTCTGCATCCTGGTACCTAGCCTTCGGCTCAATTTTAGACCCAAGATATTTTTAGTAGCTTAAGCTTAATATTTGGGAGCCTTTATTTGTGGAAAGTGGACTACAATTGTGCGATTTGTTTGGAATTTATTATTTAGTTAGTTATTTTCGGAAAGCTTTTGAGATATAGACCAAAATGTGTACTAGGGTGATCCCAGAATGTATTTTGACAATATGGGTATCAAATAGGATGATGAGGATTTTTAGGAGGGGTGGTTATTAAAAAGCAAAAGAAGAGGGCAAAACCTGTAAGCTGAAAAAGATAAAAATGAAAACAAGAGAAAGTAGTGAGAATCGTAGACGGAGAGAATAAGAATGGTGAGAGGAAATAGAGAGAGGAAAGAAAGAAGAGCTGGTATGTGGGAGTAAGGAGTGGGTGGGAGTAAGTGAATGTGTTACTTGAAGTGGAAGCGATAGTTGGTGTGGGAATGGGTACGGGACGTTAGTATTATTGAAGGACATTGAAAGACAAACAATTGGTACTTTTGACATCTTGTATTGCTGCTTGTCAAAAGTTATTGTTTATTCCTTTGTGCTTTTTGTATAGAAAGTTTCGTGGTGACTGACTAGGAATACACACAACGGTACAGTTTGTACACTTATATAACTTATACATATTTACTTTTATATATGCGCATTTTGCATGTACATTCCGTGGTTAAGAATATATTACACCTGCATAAACACTTCCAAATGCATATCAGCACTGAAATGAAAGTTTGAGGCAACGAAAATATGCTCGATGGCTTCCATTTGCCAACATCTTCCACATTATGCTCCATTTAGTATTGCCCAACTTTACAAGAATACACGCAAACATGCATAAAATTGCAAGTTTGCAGTTTTGCATATCATTTATTTTGGCTATGCAAATTCATGCAATGTGGAGGTTGTGGAGGAAAGGTGGCGCAGTAGAAATTTGTTCTGAAATTGTGTTAATTAAAAATGAAAGCAGCTACAAATTGATGCAGCAAGGAAATGCAATTTACTAATGTATTTTTTATTGCAATTGCTGTTATATATGAAGGGCTTAGAACCAAAAGGATCTAAGTAACATCGACGTTGAATTGAGATAATTAAGGTTAATGTAAATTACTTATTGTAAATTCTGGGTAAATGCGTTTGAAATGATTCCTGCCTAAATGAATGCAGGTTAGTCAACTAATTTAAAGAATGTTTACTGCAGATGGAAAATAACTGTAAATTTCCAAAAATTATTGCAAAAATGTCCAAAAATTATTGCAATAAAATTTCGAACGTTGATTGCTCGGCCAAAAGAACATGCAGAATTTTTTCAAGTATGCAGTTTTGTAGCCCGTTTAAGTTTAGTATAATAAAGTGCTAAACTTAAGTTCGTAGGAAGTCTCGCTGATTTTTTTTTCTGGATCCAAGCGCACTTAGACCATTTTGGCTCCGAAAATTGTTGCAATAAAATTTCGAACGTTTATTGCTCAGCCAAAATAACATTTAAAATTTTTTTTTTTTTTTAAATTCCTATGGGGTATAACTCAAGAAAAAAATTGCCAAAAATTAGGGACATTTTTTACAAAACTCCAATCATTAATGCAATAAAATTTAGTACGTTTTTGGCCTGGCAAATATATGGCACTAAAATGTCCAAAATGGCTTGGGTCGCATTGTCAACAAATAGACACTATATTAAATATACAAATATGGGTATAACTCAATTTAAAAAAAAAAATGTCACTTAGTTTTTTTTGGTTTTGAGCCCTTCATATGTATTTGTATGTATTAGAGATATACGCCGCCGATAAACGCCGCCGCCGCCCGTTTGAGACGTTTTTCGCACGCCGCCGCCGAATGTCAAAAATTTCGGCGCGGCGGCGGCGGCCACGGCGGCGGCGTTCGGCGCGTTACTATATTTTCTACTCTTTGTCTAGGCCATTTATTGTTCATCTCGAAAATTTGTCCGATGTGGTCGAAATGAGTATAAAGGGATGCGCAACACTGCCAGTTATAAAAATCCAATTGCGAAATGTATTAAAACAAAACACTTAAAGAAAATTTATTAATAAATTTAAATGCTCACTTCGCATATTTTTTTCAAAAAATTAATACAGAACAATGAATTTAAATAAAATGTCCCAAGTCGAACATATTTTCAATTGTCCTCAAGTTGTTAAAAAAGCAAGTTACGCGCAAAAGGTGCCGAATTTTATATCCCGATTGGCGAATAAGCGAAATCATTGATGCAAAATCCTTTAGTACACTCCAGTGGTTTAAATTCTCCTCGGAAATGTTTCTCAGCTGACACTTAACTTGTATATATCTTCAACACGTATGAGAAAGGTTTGAAAAATCAATTTATTTGCTTAACTATAAAATATCGTCTGAAATCTTAATTTTGATTTTCACACTTCATCATTCAACACCCAAGTCTCCCGGTTTGACATTTCCTAAAGTTGGCGGCCTATCCACAATTAGTTCCTTGGAGTGAATCACATTGGATATAGCCTATCAAACATGCTTAAATACGCCCTACACGTGACGGCTCCAGTTACAAATGTGAATACGTAGGCACATTTTTTAACCAGGTTAGGCTTTGTCCTTCGCAAGAACACTCAAAGTGGTGAAGCAAAAGCTTTCCCAAGACAGTCGAACTAACGACCGTATGTGCTACTACCGTAACGTAGGGGACAGTGGAACTAGTCTGAAAGCTGAAGCTACGCGGTCATCCACAATGAGCTCTTATATCATAAGGCCGGAAACGAAGACTATTGAGGTCAATGTGGGTCGAACACAAATGTCTGCAAATTTTGGTCTACATTTCTAAACTTTTATCCACTGTCTTTGTAAAGTTTAAATTATATAGATGCGCCAAGGATTATACGATGTTTTTTTGTGTAACTCGGAAGCACAGCGCGACAAAAACATCCGTCAGAATGTCTTCGGAGTTACACCTCCAGCTTCGAGGAAAGTGACGTCGATGAAGGTATGAGTTCGAAGTCGCAGTCCTATGGCTTCTGTGATGGCATATGGTATAAGGGCCAGGATGCGTGGTAGCGACTGGTGGTCGGGATTTCTACTGTTCGCACGTCGGGAATTGTAGCTCTTAAAAACGGACGAAAAAACTGAAGGCGCCATTTGGCACGTTCAACAATAAGCCAGCATTGATGCTAATCACTAAAACTGTGCCACGAGATTCACGACTGTCAGTTGATATTTGATAGCAACTGTAAGTCGCCTTTGTGCGTGACCATCATGTAGCCATAATTGATTTAAAGAAATCGTGGCGATGTCGGGTATTGTAGTTAGCCCAGAACATCTCCTGCGGTGAAATTACGCTACATAAGTGTGACCATTTTAAGCATTTCTCCCTCGTTCCGCAAGGAGCTACTTCCGAAATTTTTTGAACGATCAACGAGGTTTTGAGGGAAAACCGGCGGATCTTTCCGAAATGGCCGAAACGTCGACTTCCTCAAATACATATAAACAAAACCTTTCTAAATATAATTTTTTTTTTAATTTTCGCTTTACAAAACTCCCTGAAACTCATCCGCAGGTTAATGATATTGTTCCAGATAATCAAAAATACCATTGACGTCAGCAGTATGTTTCCATATTCATTAGTTTTGGACAATATGATACTCTGAAATCCAGCCATTCAATTCAGAGGTTTACGCCGATCACTTTGTCGGCGCGCCGGCCACGCCGCCGAAAAGGAGCCGCTATATCTAAATTAAGTTTCCGCACAAAGCTTATACGGTTCCTTAAAATGACGTTGTGCAACACCATCATCTCAGTCAGAATTGGGAAGGATTTCTCCGAGCCGTTCGAAACTGAACGAAGTTTCAGACAGGGTGACAGCCTATCGTGCAATATCTTCAATTTGATGCTTCAGAAAAAGATTCAGTCCGCAGAACTTATACGCTCTGGAAAAGTATTATATAAAAGCGTGCAATTAGTGGCGCACGCTGACGAAATTGACATCATCGGCCTGAGCCGTGAGTTCTGCTTATTCCAAACTGGAAAAGCGTAAAAGATGGGTTTGATGGTGAATTAGGACAAAACGAAGTACCTGCTGTCATCAAGCAAAGAGTCGACACATTTGCGTCTTGTCAACCACGCCACTGTTGGCAGCCATAATTTTGAAATAGTAAAAGACTCCATTTATTTGGGAATCAACTTTAACAAAAACAATAACGTCAGCTTTGAAATCCAGCGAAGAATCGCTCTTGCCAATAAATGCTACTTTGGACTAAGTAGGTAATTTAAATCATGCTCAACAAATCATTTATCGTCCCCCTCCTAATATATGGCACAGTAGCATGCACACTGACAGTATGTGATTAGGCAGCTCTGAAAGTGTTCGAGAAAAAAGTCCTGCGAAAGATTTATGGTTGTCTACGTGTCGGCGACGACGAATACCGAAGAAGTTTCTATAATGAGCTGTACGAGCTTTATGCAGACATCAACATAGTCCAGCGAATTAAATCACCGTAGTTACGCCATGTTATGCGATGGCGCTTCAGCCAAGAAGGTGTTTTTATCGCAACCTGCCTTCGGAAGCACTTCGTTGGAAGTACATGCCACTTCGTTGGAAGTACCAGGTGGAAAACGATTCAAATCGTCCTGGCGTTAACAATTGGTGCCAGTTAGCCCAAAGAGAAAGCGACTGGCGCGTCATTTTTGTTAAAATTAGACTAAACACAAAAATTTTTAATGGGCATGGTCATCAGCTGAATCTATTAATTTTCACTTTATATAGCACAGGTAACCTTCCTGCCGTATTACAGTTGGATCACTTTATCGTTTTTATACTCAGTTGAGCAGAGCTCACAGAGTATAATAACTTTGATTGGATAACGGTTGGTTGTACAGTAAGGCGGGTCGATTTGTGGGGAGGCAAAAAAATCGCCCATTGCTCTGTGAAAATCATATTCTAGGGATCAAAATAAGAAACTTTGCCGAAGGAACCATACCTCTAAAACGAATTCTGATGTCCCCACCAGGTAGGGGTAAATTTTGGTCGGTCATACATTTGGAATCGATTGGAGCACTCTACCCCCCAGCGGGTAAGGGGGTAAGAATATACCCGCGGTAGGTATGCCTGTCGTAAGAGGCGACTAAAATACCAGATTCAAGGCGTGTGTAGCGCAACCCTTCAGGTTGCCAGCGCAATATATAGGTTCTCCAAACCTAATTGTCAACCTCACCTATCCGCGGCGAATCCTGTTTCATTAACAGACGAGGCTCTGGCATGGTTCCATGAGGAACTTGGGGGTGGGGAGGGAGGGGACGGCCTGAAGGTTTAATGTGGCCACATAAATCGTTCCCGACATGGTCGGGCTAGCACCTTAATGGTGCTGTGGTACCGGAGCGTACCGGATCTGTATCCGGCAAAGGACCATCACATCGATAACACTCCCCAAAGCCTTCGGGGAGCAACCTTATTGCTACAACAACAACAACAACAACATTGGAGCACTCTAAATGGGTCAAAGTGGGATTTTTCAAAATTTACCCCTACCTGGGGGGAGGGGGGGACATCAGAATTTGTTTTAGAGGTATGGTTCCTTCGGCAAAGTTTCTTATTTTGATCCCTAGAATACGATTTTCACATAGCAATGAGCGATATTTAAATCAACCCGCCCTATTGTACAGGTATAAAGGAAGCGAGATAGATATAGACTTCCATATATCAAAATCATCAGAATCGAAAAAAAAATTTAATTGGGCCATGTCCGTCCGTCCGTCCGCCCGTCCGTTAACACGATATCTTGAATAAATTTTGAGGTATCTTGAAATTTGGTATGTAGGATCCTGGGCACTCATCTCAGGTCGCTATTTAAAATGAAAGAAATCGGACTATAACAACGCCCACTTTTTCGATATCGAAAATTTCGAAAAACACAAAAAATGCGTTAATTCATTACCAAAGACGGATAAAGAGATGAAACTTGGTAGGTGACTTGAACTTATGACGCAGAATATATAATTAGTAAAATTTTGGACAATGGGCGTGGCACCGTTTACTTTTAAAAGAAGGTAATTTAAAAGTTTTGCAAGCTGTAATTTGGCAGCCGTTGAATATATCATGATGAGACTTGGTAGGAACGTTACTAATATTACTATATATGTGCTAAATAAAAATTAGTAAAATCGGATGAAGAACAAGCCCACTTTTTAAGAAAAAAAATTTTAAAAGTCAAATTTTAACAAACAATTTAATATCTTTACAGTATATAAGTAAATTATGTCAACATTCAACTCCAGTAATGATGTGGTGCAACAAAATACAAAAATAAAAGAAAATTTCAAAATGGGCGTGGCTCCGCCCTTTTTCATTTAATTTGTCTAGGATACTTTTAATGCCATAAGTCGAACAAAAATTTACCAATCCTTGCGAAATTTGGTAGGGGCTTAGATTCTAGGACGATAACTGTTTTCTGTGAAAAAGGGCGGAATCGGTTGAAGCCACGCCCTGTTTTTATACACAGTCGCCCGTCTGTCCCTCCGCTCGGCCCTTGACACGATAACTTGTGCAAAAATCGATATATCTTTACTAAACTTAGTTCACGTACTTTTCTGAACTCACTTTGTATTGGTGTAAAAAATGGCCGAAATCCGACTATGACCACGCCCACTTTTTCGATTTCGAAAATTACGAAAAATGAAAAAAATTCCATAATTCTATACCAAATACGAAAAAAGGGATGAAACATGGTAATTGGATTGGTTTATTGACGCAAAATATAACTTTAGGAAAAAACTTTGTAAAATGGGTCTCACACCTACCATATTAACCCTAAGTCCTGAGCATAGAACGCCTGGAGAAATTTCAATGAAATTTTCTGTGGCCATATAAGTTGGTCCATTTAAGAATAAAAAACCAAAAAAAATTTGCTGTCCTAACCCATTGGGGTAGTGGAGCACGTTGCGTACACACAACGTTAGGTCTTAATGATATAAAAAAATTTTATTTTTAGTTCATTTATTTATTATTTTTACAAAAATTTATTTCTTTGTGTGAAAATTCCAAAGCAGTAAATAAAATGATGAAAGTAAATAAAATATTTTTAATTGTGATATTTGTCAAAACATTTTGGATGAAGCCCGATTTCACATATATTGCATATATATTTGGTTTGACTTGTGCAAGATCGACAGCGAAAACGCTTTTCTGTCAAAACGGGTAGGTGAACCAAGCGAGGTTTTTTTGGAGCAGTGCTGTCAGCTTGTTTGCGTTTAAGCTTCCTTACAGGCGCTTCGAGCAAAGTTTCGGCAACAAAATTTCGAAACTCTAGCTGTCCCATAACAGGAGCGTTTTCCTGTTTTTTCAACAGACAGTGTATTTTCCAGGCATTCACCATGGCTGAATCTAATGCATTTGTTATGAGTGGCCAATAACATTTTTTTCCATGGATGCGAATTCTGTAATTGCTCATTGCGTTGTCAAAAAGGTCCACACCACCCATGTTTCTATTATACTCATGTACGGGACGTGGAATCGATATTGCCGTGTTTTTTTCGCCTTTCTATTATATCGATTTACTTTATTAGTAGTAGTTGGAAAGAATAGTCACCACAGAATTATCATTCCATCGTACCGCAATAATTTTATTATTTTTATCGAATGCATGGTCGCTGGATCCGCTAGGAGTTTTCTTGAACCTTCTAATATATGTAAGTACTGCACCAACAGCGCGATTTTCACGCACAGTGCCTGTTGCACAGTAGCCCATTGTAGTTAGTTGAGACATAAGCTTGTAAGATGTGAAAAAGTTGTCAAAGAAAATTCGGTGTTGGCTTCGCTTACATGTGCCAATATTTTCAAGAAGTTGTAACACAATAGACTGGCCAAGGCCTAAGTTCGTATCTCTGATAAATGAAGCCCCGGAGTAGGATATAAAAGCAAACAGGTATCCCTCTGCGGAACATAGACAAAAGTATTTGTATCCAAATCGAATTGGTTTGGATT
Source organism: Eurosta solidaginis (assembly GCF_040869045.1). Lineage (NCBI taxonomy): Eukaryota > Metazoa > Arthropoda > Insecta > Diptera > Tephritidae > Eurosta > Eurosta solidaginis. Next base: position 41,467 of record NW_027137313.1, on the reverse strand, counting down.
TCAAAAACATTTTACATGAATGCCTGCCGAAATAGTCTATCATTTGTTCATCTATCGAAAGATTGTGAGCAAATATTCCGAACTGTAAGAATTTTTTTGAAAGTAGAGCATTCAGAGGTGTCACTTTGGAAAATTTGTCGTTTGCATCAAGCGTTCTGTTTTCACAAACATGGAAATATTTCTTTATTCGTTGAAACCTATCGCGGCTCATTGCAGACTTAATTATTGGACTTCCAAGAGACGGACAATTTGACCAGTAGCTTTTTATCGATGGCAGTGTATTGTATCCAGTAACATACAAAATTCCAATGAACATTTGAATTTCTGTATAATCTGTGGAAAATGATGTATCACTACAATCTATATTTGCGTAGTTATTTGTACTCTGCACCAATAATTTAATCACTTCATCATCAATAAATAATTCAAAGAGCTCGTAAGGGTTTAGTGTTTCTAAACTTGATACGGTTATAAATTGTACCACAATTATTTGTTATATGTGTATTTACACAGTTTCTCAAAAAAGGTTCCATAATTTTCAGATGAAGAATCCACAGGCTGTTGAGAGAATTCATATTGGAGGACTTACTCCACTTAGGTTTTTCTGGCATAAGAGCGGACTCTCCAAGTTGATTTTCTTCAATTTTATCATTGTCGTCATTAAACAAACAAAGTATCTCCACTGCACCAGCAACTTCCTCAGGAATTTCCTCGGCTTGATCTGCAAGCAGTTGAACATCTTCGTCCACATCTTCTGTGTCACTAACTGCATCTACAGTCTCAGGCGGCAGCAATAACATTTGAAGGGAATCGGCGTTTTTTATATTATTAACGACCTCATCCTCTTCGTCCGATTCATTGACTATATCTTCTATATCTCTTTTAGATAAATATCTTTTAGAAAACATTTGGCAAATAAAGAACGTCACAATTTTTCTTAACAGAAAATGTAAATAAACAATATCAGCTGATCACAGGGCTGAGTGCTGCCGGTTGATAAAATGCATAGCGTTAAGTCCTAACGTTGCATTTGCGCAACGTAAACATTTAATTGCATATATATGCTATATGTTGCAATATAAAATTAAAAAAAAATAATTTTAAGATAATTTGTATAGAAAAAATACTGCTAACAAGGAGATTTTTTTTACTTTTAAATTGAAAGTATTTTTTATTAATTTAACAAAAAACACCAAAAAAATTGCTGGAATCCAAACCAAAATAAATGTGTATAAATCTTTACTAAATTCAAATATAAGTATAACACATTTTAAACAAGTTCATTTTTATTAAATTTTAGTTGTTTTTTCGTTAAATTTTCCTAAAATCTGTGTAAAAAAACGTTGCGTTAAGAAGAACAAAATGAAAAAGTTCTGCAGGGCGAAATCAAAAGCCCTTGGAATCATGGCAGGAATACTGTTCGTGGTATTACATATATAAATAAATTAGCGGTACCTGACAGATGATGTTCTGGGTCACCCTGGTCCACATTTTGGTCGATATATCGAAAACGCCTTCACATATACAACTACCACCACTCCCTTTTAAAACCCTCATTAATACCTTTAATTTGATACCCATATCGTACAAACACATTCTAGAGTCACCCCTGGTCCACCTTTATGGCGATATCCCTAAACGGCGTCCACCTATAGAACTATGACCCACTCCTTTTTAAAATACTCTTTAATATCTTCCATTTGATGCACATGTAATACAAACACATTCCAGGGTTACCCTAGGTTCATTTTAGTACATGGTGATTTTCCCTTATTTTGTCTCCCTAGCTCTCAGCTGAGTTACACCCGAACTTAGCCTCCCTTACTTGTTTTTTTTATATTATACGTTTTTCTTTTCATTTTGCAAGAATTTCGAAATTGAAAAAGTGCGTTGAGGTTATATTGTAAACCACAGTTATCGAATTGAAGTTAAATACCCTGTATATAAGTACAGCTGGTTATAAAAAAAATGTCGGTCATTTTTAGAGGGATCAAAAAATTAATTGTTCCCAGTAATTTTTCATATTCAGGGCTGGACTTTTGCAACCTTTTTTCGACCGAGTCTAATGTACAGTCATATATATATTTTCTTGTATAAATATTGCATGCGTGTCTACAATAAGTATTTGTCACATTCCTTAGCTACCTCAGGAGCTTCTTATATAAGCATACATACTGTACATATATTTGTTTATATGCCACCAATTGGCCTGACTGTGTCACAGCTGCGCTAACTTTTACTTATTTTAATTTTCACTTTTTTACATCACGTTTTGACTGTTTGTTGTTGCTGCCACAAAACAGAATTCACAAGTTTGTTTTATTTTCTTTTGAAGCTGCAGTTGCTTTTTTATAAGCTACTAGAAGACCCGGCAGACGCTGTTACCCTAAATTTGGCCTAGCTGCATGCATTTTAATAAGCTTTTTCCATCTGACTCTGCCCTCCCCCCATCTTCCCATTTATTCACTCCTCCCTCCGTCTTTTTCGCTTCATCTATCTCCACCTTCGTTTCATTCTATCTCTTTCTCAATCTCCTTCGCTCTTTTCTCTTCTCTCAATTCCTTGTCATTCTTCTGCATCCCTTATTGCCTGTCCCAGAGGGTGGTATGTATTTTATTCCAGTCCCAGTCCCACTCCGAGTCTCAGTCCTAGTCCCACTCCGAGTCTCAGTCCCAGCCCTAGTCCTAATCCCAGTCCCAGTCCGTCTCTGAATAATATATAACTCTGTACTAAAGCACTCATCAACAGCTTTCATTTGTTATCCATATTCTATAAACACCTTCTAGGGGTACTCGGGTCCACGTTTCGGCCTATATCTCGGGACCCTGTACGTCGATCGCAACCAAACCTATGTAGTAACCACCGCGTGAGGTTTACGCAACTTGTGTGAAAGTTTGAACAAAATCGACCGACGCATCTCTTCAAACACCGGCGACCAACTAACACACATTTTAGCCTTTCCTTTTATATATATAGATTTTTATTTTTCACACTTCACTATAATATTAAAACGAAATGCAGATTTTCGTTGCTTTTGAAATTCGGCTTAAAAATTGCACATTGAACAACTAAAGACTCTCCTGAATTAAAAAAAAATGTCATAGTACCTCTAAATAGCAGGCCCCCTCAGAAACCCCCCCCCCCTCCCCCTACCCACTCGGCGGGCCTGGTGATGTGCTATACTTGATATCATTCGCTATAATATTTTTTTATTTATAAGCACGTTGTTTAATTACACGGAAATATATCCGCACCCCTGAAAATGTGAGTGCCGGTGCGTATACGTAACATTTTATTATTACTTATAAACAAATAAAAAAAAATTTGCAATAAAATAATATTGCGACAATAAACTGAGATATAACATATCCTATATTTCAAGTTAGATCAAACTACACACGGGGTGCAAAACAAATCGAAAATCGGTTCAGTAGTAAAGAAGTCCATTGGCGCCAAACATGGTGACACGTGATTTTTATATATTAAGATTTAAGCGGGGTTTTCTTCTTATTTCCACTTTTTCTTGTTTTTATAAAAATCACCTTCAAAATTTCATATCTGTGATTTTCGATTTCATTGAAACTTAACGCGAACGCGTCTGTGTGTGTAGGTATTAGAGTTGCTAAACGATGTACAGTGTGCTGTTTTAAATAACGACAAAGGCTGCTGCATCACTGTAGGAGTAGCTAGCAGAAAGGTACTCGAATCGTCTAAAGCAGAGATGAGCAAACTATCACATGTCCGGTGCGACCGAAAGGCAGGGCCGCAGAGAGCCGAGCCGGACCCCTGGGACAGTTCGCGTTCACGGGTCCCCCTAAAAAATAAACTCAATTCAGTAAAAAAATGACATGACATAAATAAGTTTTTCAATTCACATTTTCAGTTTTATTTCATATAAAATAAGATTTACTGGAGCACTTACATAAATGGAATGTTAGATTTCATTGTTTGATTGCTTACATTAACTTTTCTAAATATGTACATTTTAAGAGCTTGAATCAGCCAAGGAAAACCTTCCGTGCTTTTTGATCTGCGAATATGGAAATTACCGATTCAAAACTAATACTGCGAGCAAGGCTGGTCTCCAACGCCAATGTTCCAAGGCTTGTCAAGCGATTTTGGCTAATAGTAGAACGTAAAAAATGTTTCACGCGAGACAATAGACTAACAGAACGCTCCCCTTCAGCCACACTGACTGGAAGTGTGCAAATTATTCTTAATTCTATGCAGTTGTTGGGAAATAATACTTCCATCTTCAAGTCATGAAATTTGTTCAGAAGTTGAAATGGTGGCAGCGAATTGCATCCCAAATTTGCTAAGTGGATGGCTTTGAGATGAATGATTTCACCTATCAGACCCGTAGAAATATCGATGCCATAAATTGTGCAGAATGCCGCTGCCTTTTCTCTGAGCTCTTCTTCCGTCAGATCCTGATAATTCCACAAAAAACTAAATTTAATCGCAATGTCATTTACGGCTTCGAAACGTTTTGTCATGTTACCAATCAAGCAGCCCAAAAGAACGTAAAAAACTTGCTGTTTGAATTGAGTTTAGGAATCACACTCAGGTGATTCGCCAGGTAATTCATCGAACTGGAGCTTTCTTATCTTCCTTCTTTTCTCTGTGAAGGTATTCGCAACTCCTATACTCCCTGCCAGAACCTTACATTCTTGAATTATGATCGACCATTGATCCCTGAACTAATTCAACTCATCAATGACCCATGTAAACTTATCCACGGCATACTCATATGTTTGCACAAATTTGCGCTTCGCAAAACAAGTCAAGTGTACTAATTTTTTCAAATTAAAGCTCCAGTTTATTATCAGCCTGTATTTACAGATGTCGCTGGCTTTTATAAAAATTAAAAAGCAATACGACCAAACCGATAGGGGCATAGTTATAGTCGAAATAAAAAGGGATTTTAAGTTAGTTAAAGCATTTTTGACAAATAGCGCCTATAAAATTGTGTTAAAAACGTTTATCTAATTTAAAATCACATTTTATTTCAACTATGACTATGCCCCATAGTATTTGATTGGATGCTTATGATTATAGTTTAGTGATTTTCAATTTTAAAACAATTTTTTGTAGCAACAAAATACGTATGTATCTATGAAATCCTAGTTAGAGTAATGTCAATACTGCTTTGCCTTGCCGGGCCCCCAAAAACCTTCCGGGCCCCAGGGCAATTGCCCTGGCTGCCCCCGCCCCTCGGCCCAGCCGAAAGGAGTGATAACGGCCAAACCGCGGGGGACAAATTTGTACCCCATTTGCATGGCATCATTTCAAGATGCCTACAAGATGCAAGATGTTCCCGAAGCCTGGAGAAGAGTACAGGTGTTGTTCATTCCCAAAGGTTAGGGAACTAAACCAATCGGAAGCCAAAGATTACAGGCCAATAAGCCCATCCTTCTTCATACTTGAAACACTGCAGAGACTTACTGACCTAAGAGACAACATTAACTTCTTCAGTATGGACACAGCTCAACACGCATACCGGAAAGACAAAGGGACTAAACGCGCCCTTCACAAGGTAGTCGGCACCATCGAGATATTACTGAACTGAAAAGAGTACACCCAGGCAGGCTTCCACGACAATGAGGATGTATTCCACAATGTTCAAACGGAGGCTGTCAGCAGGACACTTGTACGACATGGAAGCAAAAGTTCTATAGTTGCATGGATCGATTCTATGCTCAGGCAGGGGGTCGTCAACTTAACTTTAAAAGCTGACTCAGTATGTAGTATGGCTACCGTAGGCACCCCTCAGGGGGTCTTGCTGTGGCCTCTCCTACGGGGCAGAAGGAGCTGGGGTAGTCCCATAGGCAGACGACTTAGAGATTCTGATCACTGATAAATGCATTTCAACTATTAGCGAGCTCATGGAAACGACAATTTGTGGTATTTCACGATGATCTGAGCACAACGTGAATAAAAACGGAACTTGTTCTGTTTACAAGAAAAACTAAATTCCTCCCTTCAACTTACAAAACGGCAGAACGGCAAGTCTCTCTTCTGAAGCAAAATATCTTTTCATGATTCCAAATTAAGCTGGAAACGGCACGTTTACGTAAGATCAAAGCAAAACAATCCAAGGTTATTTCTGCCCTGAAAAGCTTCTCAGTGAAAATGCAGCTGCCTTGCATATGCCGTTCAGTGTCGGCAAAGAACATACAAGTCCAGTTCCGCTAGTTTGTAAAAGAAACTAAAAAGGAGCAAGACACGAATTGGAAGAGAAGTTCGGCCTTAATCTCTTCACAGGTAAATCGCGCAAAGTATTTTTTTATTACTATTAATGAAATTTAAATCAGTGGAGGCTACCGAAAAAACCGTGGAGGTTAACAAAAAAGCGTTGAAGACTATTTATTCACTCCGCAGCTCAAATTGTCATACTGTGCAACTCGGCACAACTTGCGACACTTTTTGGTGGTTGTTTTTGCTTTTGTTAGTTAATTAAATTCACAGTGATTTAGTTGTTAACACATTGTTAGATTGTTTTCAACACTCCCTCTATGCCTCTCTGCCTTCATCGTTCCTTACTCTCTCTCAGTAAATTAACTTTTATCGAATTTTTTCATTGCATAAACTTTAGCTAAGCTCTTTGACACTTAAAGCGCATATTTTCCTCATACCAATTACTTGAAGTGGTTAGGCAACATAGGAAAAGTACACATACTCGTAGTTGCATATTTGAGCAAGTGGGTGGATGCCTTCGTGTCTGCCACCTGGTCGCGTGCAGCAGTCGTTTAAAGGCGATTAGTTGAACAATAAAGCTAATATTTGTATGTTCGTATGTAAGTATGGGGCTATGCCAATAAGTTGATGAACATTGTTTTTGTTGTACAAACAATAATGGCACTTAAGCATAATGAATTGCAATTAAGTGAACATAGGAGACACATAAACATATACACATATATACGTAATCAAATATAAACTCTAACATACAAGGCAGCAACTTTTGTCGCCCCATAACTAAGTGTTTGGCTACCATGAATTTGTTCACACACTCGATGTTTATGTTTTCAATAAATTGTTTGTGTGTTGACTCATAAATGCATGTTGCATGTTGCTGACTTCTTGGCTGGCCCTTGATACATGTTGCAATTGCCATAACTAATGAGAAATAAACAAAATTAATTAGTAGAAATTTTTGCGTTGCTGCACGCATCATTGATTAGAGTAATAAATTTTTTATTAACTGAACGGCCTCTATTATAAAGGTTACAGGGAATGTATGAGTTGCTTGTTTATCAAATTAACGATAGCAGATATGAGTTATTTATTACACTTGTAAACTAATCAAATATGTTACAATCAGTAAATAGAAAATGTGTTAATTTTAGCACATATTTCTTCTTCTTAATGTGCGCCTCGAGCCTGTCCCACAACGTTAAGCGAATTTCTACAGGGTGTGCTTAGCAAGCTATATACGTACCTGCGCTGTATCAAGCGGCTTAAATGTTAGCCCAACAAGACAGAATCTCAACGAGGATTAAGTACCTTGCAGTCGAAATAGACAACAAGCTACACTGGAAATTCAGTATTGAAAGAAGAGTAGAGAAGACGCACATCGATAATTTCTAGTGCAAGGGAATAATAGCAGAAATTGTGGTCTTAGAACAAAACTTCCGATGTGGCTTTACACAGCGGTCATAAGGCCCATTCTGTTGTAAGGAGCGATACAACATTAAATAACTAAACAAAGTAGAATAAGCCTGTGCAGGGATAAAAGGAACCCTTAGGCCGTGCCCTTAACCAATTTTCACTGAACCTCTACATACTCATTACAGTTATTATCTCTGCCATTAGACTTTAAGAGTCTAGATGCAGGAACCGGAAGCAGTATAGCCACAGCGGAATCCAAAGAAGGCTTGCCGACGTGAATTCGACAACAGATTATCTTTCGACTGTATTGAACTTTGACAAGAACTTTATTGGTCGGCCGACATGGCATGTAAGAAGGGTGTTACTTTACTCTACACTAACGGGTCCAAAACGGACTGCGGTGTTGCCGCAGGGGCCTTCTCCGCACAGCTAAAAGACACACTCTCCAGCCGCATTCCAAACTCCGCTAGCATCTTTCAAGCGGAGCTTCTAGAAATTTTGCAATCGGTCGAGAGATATGCTTAGACATCCAAGCAGCGCTCATGGCGTTGGATGCACCATTTACGTCGTCCAAGGCCTACAGCTACAGTGGACACTGGGTCTAAGGAATATTGACGGCAACGAAAAGGCGGATGAAATAGCAAAGGGCAGTGCATCGTTAGACAGCCCAGAGGCAGAGTCGCGGTACATCGACCACTTACATCAATAAAAATAACTCATGGAAACCGCTATTAAAAATTATTACTTATTACTTAGCAATCTATTTAAAATTTGCATTTGCAGACTAATTAAAGAAAAATAGATATGAATCTATGTATGGCACATGAATAAAAAGACTTGCAAGCAGTAATCATTAGTAAAACGCAATCAAAGTCAGCGAAACTGGCTTTTGCAACATTATTTGCTGTCCATCAATCTTCATTTATTTTACCGCACGTTTTTAGTGCAAAAGTTGCCATTCACTTCGTTTGCATATTTTTATTGCTCGCCAGCGTGATAATCTATTGCTCTTGGGGTTGTGGCTTTCATTATTAGTACACGGCTTTCTTTTATTGTTGCTGTCTTTAACTGTCCAACAATCAGACGGATGACGAGCAATAACAATCACGAGATATAAAACGTCTGATCTAATTTAATTAAACCACTTGCTATTATTCGAGTTTTTCTCTCTGTAAGTTAACTCGAGCTACGTGTCACTAAATATGTAGGCGCGTTAGCTAACGAATGCGTTCGTTGTCGCACTCTGACCTATACAAGTATTAAAATTCCCTCTTTCGTATGTTCGGTTCCACTTAATCGTTTCATTTTCATTTCATTTCATTTATTAATCATTTTCTTAATGCTATGTACATATTTTAAATTTCCCACAATTTCAACACATTAACTATAACATAGCTTACGAAAGGTAGATGGCAATTATTATTTTAAGAATTAAAATAGTACTAATGCCATTTTCAATAATTATATACTGTTTTTGTTTTTGTGTGGGGTGTACATTAAATATTTACTAATACTAAAAAATTTTATTAAAAAAGAACTTCAGGTAAAATAATTTTTATATTTTTAATTTTTTATAATATCGCCCTCAGCAGCGATTCCAGTTCATAATGATTATGTCCAAGCAGATACAGTTTAACTGTTTTTTGAAAGAAGTTAAAATTTCTAATAACCTGTACAGTGTTAGGAAGGGAGTTGAAGAACTTGCGCGACGTGTAAATATAAAAGATTCTAAAGTGTGATGTTCTAGAATACGGAATGTATACAGTTGGAAGTATATTCCTACGTAAGTTATAGACTTCTGAGGGAAAGCTTTCCAAGTAACCTGAACGAATAAAGAAAATAGTCATGACTTTATATAAATACAAATGACGGCACGGTAGTATATCCAGTCTCCTAAAAAGCGGCATAGAGTGTGATCTATATTTTGCACTACAGATACGTCTAATAATTCCCTTTTGAATCGTTACAAGTGGTGACAGTTTATTTGCCGAGGCGCCACCCCAGCAGCTGATACCATATTGAAGTTTAGATTGGAATATGCCGTAGTAAACAGCTTTTAAAGTAGATACGGTGCAACACTTTTTGAGACGATAGAACTGCCTAGTAGTATAGAGAAAATACTGTTTCAATGTATGGATGTGCGCAGACCAATTCACACGATTGTCAATTATTATACCAAGATATTTAAAATTCTCAACAACATCAACTCTGAAACAGTTGTCGCTGCATTGAATATTGCAATCGAAAGAACTTATCGCAACATTCTGAGTGCACTCCATATGGTGTAAGTTAAAACGAAGGCATTCTTCGGCATGAAATATAATATCACAGCTAGGTAGTTCTTTGGCAACATGGCTAAAATACATAAGTTTCGGTTTATTACTAACAAGTAGTTTCTGTGAAGCAAACCAAGCTCTCAGCAAATGCAAATCAAAGTTAATGTCACATATTAATTCAAGTTCACTAGTTGTACTGTACGCAATGGACAGATCATCTGCAAACGCAGTTGTTTTGCCCTTAAATGGCAGGGAAAATATTGAATTGATGTATATTAGGAACAATATTGGACCAAGAACAGAACCTTGGGGTACTCCCAGATTTACAAACAGTGCGCTACTGTAACTGCTATCTACTTTTACTCTTTGTATTCTGTTAGAAAGATAGGATTTAAACCAGTTATGAATAAAGCCTCGGAAGCCTGCATGGTGTATTTTATCCAAGAGAATATCTCTATCGACCATGTCAAAGGCTTTTGTTATATCAACAAATAGGCCGGCGCAGTTTCTTTTACCGTCTAGAGCTCTGTAAATATTTGTGCAGAAACTCAGCAGAGCATCTTCTGTTGATAAGCCGGAACGAAATCCAAACTGCATAGGACTGAAAAAGTTTGAATTGTCTAGAAAGTTTAAAATTCTTTTTTTGACTGTTTTTTCAAATACTTTCGATAAAGCTGAGAGTAGCGATATGGGTCTATAGTTGTTTGTATCCCTCTTGTCCCCCTTTTTGAAAATCGGAATAACAACAGCGCTTTTAAGGATATCAGGAAAAATTCCTTGAGTAATACTGGCATTGAATAAGTATTTCAATATATCAACTATATTAAGAGATATTCTCTTGAGTAGTATATTTGAAATACCATCCTCACCACACGAACTCGAGTTTTGCAGTGTGCTAATAATTTTAGTAATTTCAAAGCTTGAAATGGTTTTAAAAAAGCAGCTATTTTGAGCACAACTATACGAGGGAGGAGACTGACAATCACAGCTGCGTGAACTTAGATTACCAATCGTGGTAAAGTGTTGGTTAAATTTGTCAGCTACTTCTACAGTGTCTGAAATTAACTGATTTTCAGTACGCAATACAACTGGCTCATCACCCTTAATGCAGTTTTTATTTAGAATAGTGTTGACCACTCCACATTCTTTTCTTGAGTTGCCAAGTACTGGTTCAAGTTTTTTTCGAAAAAAGTTATCGCGTATCGAATTTATTTCCTTGTTGGTCTGTTTACTAATTTTATTGTATCGGCACCGAAGCCTTGCATTACCGGGACGCTTAGCACGCCTTTTCCTTAATTTATTTTTAGGCTTTATTTTATTTAACAGATCCCGAGTGATCCAAGGTTTAAGTCTAATATTTTTCTTTGAAAGGCTTAAATTATAAGTGCAACTGTTAATATGAGCCTTTAACGTTTTTATGAAAACGTCATAAGCTAGCGATATATCATTTTCAGCGTATACGGTAGCCCAACTTTCAAAACGTAGCTTTAAGTTCAACTTGGTAAAGTTAACTTTAGTTAGGGATTTACGAGTACCCTTAAGATTTGTTTTGCTTAACGCAATTCTTTTTATCTGTAAACCGGTCATCGTGTGATCGGTCACTTGTAAGTCCATATTAAAACTAGAACAGTCTCTGCACTGCGAAGCTTTAAAGCAACAAAAACATGATCAATACAAGTACCTGAGTTTATTCGTGTTGGTTCATTAATATATGATGTTAAACCGTTTTCAGCCATTAATGCCAAATAGTCATCAGTTAGTATGCAATGATGTAGAAGGTCTAAATTAAAATCGCCTAAAACAAAAAAATTGCTAGCTATTTCATTAACGTAAGTTTTAATAAATCAGCACTATTTAAGCTAATACTTACTGAAGTACAATCATAATTTTCGCGTACAAATGCTCCAACACCTCCTGCACTGTAGTTATCATTTGCATTCGCATAGAACCTATAATGGGGGATACTATAATCACCTATTTCATACGAATAAATCCAGATTTCACTTAGAAAAATTACATCTGGTTGGACACTCAAAGCATCTAGATAACTAACAAATACGTCAAAGTTTTGCCTAAGGCTGCGTATATTCTGATGAATAAATAATAAATCGTTATTACCTGCTGAGGTCGAGCTATGCTGAATATTTTTATTAGCGATGATTGGGTTATCATTTATCAGAACGTCATCGAACATTAGATACGACTCTTAAGAGTAAAGATTTAAAAATAAAATAAAAGAGCTACAAAGTAGCTAATCAGCAACTAACTTTAAGTCATCGAATGTTCTGATGTTGAAAACCCTCTCATTTTCAGCTTTTTTTTTAACAGAAAACTAGATTTCCCTATCCATAAGAATTTGTAGCGTTTCTTTTTCTTTATCTTATACGCAGCAGTAAACAGAGCTCGAGTATAACGTATGAGAGCATGATTTATATATATTCTGTTGTTTGTAGAATGGTCGAAGAGGCCCGAAGTCAGCTTACGTGCTTTGGTTTTTCTAGCTGCCATTACTCTTTGCACCGGCTCGCTGTTCGTTTTCTTTGATATGCTGATTGGCTGCATTTCATAGCAACTGCGCTGCGCAACAGTGTTCGAACTTGAATATATGGAAAAATACATACATTTGCCAAAAGTAGTGGTAGATTTTATGATTTAGTAGCATTTCAATTCGGGAAAATGGAAATTATGTAATTTATTTGAAGCTTGCTGATCATTCAAATTCTATCAAACTATTCCTAAAAGTTAACACCTACGATTGCTGATTGATATTTTTGTGAATTTCTGAAGAAAATAAACTTATTTGAGCAAAAACACTTTCTTGCGGATCAGAGAGTTGATTTTAAAAATTGTCAAAAGCGTATGAGATAACCCCTTCTTCCCATTAGCAGAACGGAAACTTAAAGTTTTTTAGCTCCTCATGAGTATTTAAACACATACATTTTTAACAAATTTCAAATCGAAAATTGTGAAAAAAAATAATAATTCCGTTAAATTTAACTTTCTAGTCAAATAGTTTTTGCTATTCTGAAAGGCCCACTTGCAGAAAGGCAAGTTAACCTTTTAACCTGACACGAGGAGTTAAACTCATGCACTTTTGATACATTTTTTAAGCTATTGAATATATTTTATTGCGGGCTTGGCGACTAAATCAATAAAAACCGTAACGGATATTTGTCAAAAAAGATTCGAAAAGGTTCGAAAAAGTTTCGGTGTTAGCAACAGGCTGATTACATAAAATTGGATCTATTTATGCGAATATTGGTTGTTGTCTTTGGTGTACATTTATCTTCACTACTGCGCTGTAGATGGCACCCATTGAATTACGAACAGCAAATATTTCATTAACATCGGATAGAAACTGTATAGCCAAACGCAAACATTTTCCATTAGCTTCAGCTCTTGCTCTAACTATACATAAGTCGCAAGGTGGAACTTTTGACGAAATAGTATATGAGTATAGTAAAGCACATTCTCAGGAACTCGTTTATGTTGCGCTGTCTCGAGTGACAAATATTGAAAAATTGTATATCACGACAAAAAACGATAATGCCGCATTTAAGTTTTATCATAATCGAAAGCAAGCTGCATCGACTGCATCTTTGTTGCAAGAATTCAAAAGACTGTCTTTAAATAGTGTTCAGACGATAGCTCAAAATGTTTTAGATTTCATTAGTAATAGAAATGGCATTTCAATAATTACTTTCAATTGACAAAGTCTAAACAGTCACAAATACGATTTACAAGATTAAGTTACGAGACAAATAAATGTCTTACTTCTTACCGAAACTTGCATGACGCGTGATAATATGATTGAAATACCTAATTTCAAATGTATTATTCAATTCAAACGAGATACTGCTCCAAAGGGTGGTGTAGCTATTTACCAAAATAACAATAACGTTACTAATATTATGACTCCGAATATTGAAATAAATATTGCACACGTTAGCGATGTTAATTTTAGGTGCTCATTTGTTGGAGATATTTGTGCGTGCTTATGCAAACTTAGAAATAGTCTACACATTGTCATGGTAGCAATTTACATTTCTCCGAATCCAAAATTGGACGAGGTAGACCATTTTATTCATCGCACTTTACTGGAGTACTCTGAAGAAGGGGCAAAAATACTTGGTAAAAATGCTAATAAGTTTCCACTTATCTTGGCCGGCGATTTCAACATCAATTTCGCTGATAAAAAATCAGAGCGGTTGACAAGTTTTCGTTTTGAAAAATTCAATTTGAAAATAAATAATGATCCAAAAGGATCCACAACAAAATATGGGACCACCATTGACGCGGTATTTTCAAGATATTTAGAGGATATCAAGTCTCAAAAGTATGTTTCCTATTTCAGTTACCATAAACCTATAATTTCCATTATAAATATTACTGAATAACCTATGTATGTACATATCTTGTAAGATAATAATAAAAATTTTTTAACTTCTCATTTATTCAATAAAAGTAAAATTTGTTTTCTTATCGGTCACCACGCTTAAAAAATTTGACTTGGATTAATATCAAAGACAAAACTTGAATTATTATCAAAGAAAACAAAATGTAGTCGTAGGAATGTAGTCCTGAACTTTTTTTATATTTGTTTAATCTTCACAAATATTTAGGCTTTAAAAGGTTCTTATAATGATAAATAATAAGTTGTCAACTACTTTATTAGACAATCTCTTTCCACCGAACCATTTATCCAGGATTGTAAACTGGATAGAAGGATAGGCTGGATGAGATAGCCGTTCGTTGTACACTTTATGCATTTTTTTAAAGGCCTTCTCATGAGGAAGCAGAATTTTTTCATGCACCAAATGAGATCCTTTCTGCTTTAAGACAATATCAAATCTGTTCAAAAGCTTCGAAAATACTCCGCGGTGATAGGTATTTTGGCCATCTTCAAGTTCACCGACACATCAAGTACTCGTTGACCGAAAAGATGAAATTTGGACATATTGTTACGAATATTAGCAACACTAAGGGGTACTGCCATCTCTAAGCCGATGCTGGGCAGTGACGTGAATTCACATCAATAATTCAATCATTGTGTCTACACATACACGTACACGCAGCGGAGAGGCAACGCACAGACACATGCAGATATCTTATCTGAGGTGCTCCTAAAGGTATGCAATTGTAATTGTGGAAGTGTCGCTCACACATACAAGCGCATGGGGTATGAGAGAAGCTATAAAAATTATACATCTGTAGTTGTAGCTGAGAAATTTATAACTAACTAGTAAGTTCTGGAATTAGAAAAGCCTAGAAATGTGTAACAAGGAAATCGGACAGTATAAAAGGGCGGCAACAGTAGAAGCGAGAAATCAGTTTCATTTAAGCTATCAGACAGTTTGGTTATTAAGCAAGCTAGTTGCAAGGTATAAGTATTATTGTGAAGTACTTTAATAAAGGCCATTTTTCCATTATTCAATATTGGAGTTATTTATTCAACAGTTTAGCGATACGAACATTAGCAGAAGATTGCAAATAAGGGGAATTGCAGTAAATTCGTTACAATATTAAGTCATTCCAGAGATGGTCAAACTGTACCTTAAAAGTACTTGTTACAGGAACGTGCCGGACCTAAACCCGGCAAAGGCAGACACAATCAACACGAATAACAGTCCCCAAAAGCTTCGGCGAGTGTACATCAACAACAACTTCCACAAATTTAGGTCAAAACGAGCAAGAGACCTAATATAGTTTTCTGATTTTCCAACGGTTTTATACACAGTTTTATAAAAAAGCAAAATTAACAAAAGCAAAAATACAAATCTACATTTTAATGATAAAAGTCCGAACACTGCTGAGCAATAGCCCCAACTCTCATACTAAATGCAGAGGTTTATTCTCACATAACTTGTGAGGTTAATTAGTTAATTAATAATGCCCTGATTGACATGGCTTACCATGCCATTGAATTAAATATAAATTAATTCAAGCGAACATCTGAATGTATAAGAAAAGATTATTTGTTTGGTAGGGAGAGCTTAATTACGATTCAAAAATTATTCACTAACAAGTCAGAAAGTCTAAGTTCCGGTGAAACCGAACATTGCATACGCAGCTGTGCACTTGAAATGCTGTTGTGGGCGTGGTGTATAACTAATTTTGATTATCTTCACTCAGTCTTCATAATTCAGCCAAATTTCAATGTAATATCTTTAACGGTATTTGATCAACGGCTTGTTAGACTTGGTTGTTTCGCGATAACTGACGCCAATTGGGAGCATCAAAGGCGGTCAAGTCTTCCTCCACCTACCTCTCCCAACTCAGTGGAGCTCTCCCCTCCTTCTCTGCTTCCAAACAGTGGTGTCGATTGAAATACTTTCCTGGCCGGACCGTCTTCATCCGTTCGCATAATAACATTGCTTAGCCAGAGAAAACTTTTCTATTTCATTCGATGCCCTATCTTCATATCGGCGTTATGCTTATAGAGCTCATCATTATACCTCTATCAATAATCGTCGCCGGAATCCCGGACAGGGCCATAAATCTTCCGGGGAACTCGAACACTCTAAAAGGCATCTCAACTTCTATCCATACCGTCTATGATTACGAGCCAATATCGGCAAATATGATTCAAAATTTTCGTAGCGATACTGGAGTACATGTTAGTCAATGTACTATTCGTACTTGACTCCTGTTACAGTTTAAGCTGGACTGGGACGTTTTGCCTTATTCAAAAGTAACATTTACATTCTCTCCCTAAGCTACTAAGTTGTCGCACCTTCTGAAATCTAGAAAATATAGAAGATTTATTGAATAAGAAAGGGACTGTATTCCCTGGAAGTCTGGTCTAATGAAACTCATACACATTCCGCGTTTTACAAAAGCCTTTTTAATTCTCCCTCCTCTACTTTTAAGTTCAGTTTACTAAACCTAGCCCAACCTAAATTACTTTTGTGCAAAGTAACCTAACTTGTTTTTGTTTTTTTTTTTAATTTATAAAATAAAATCCTTTTGATCTTCTCAAAGCAAATTTGTTGTAATATCCCATGCGGTGCATACTTTTATTCACTCCCTCTATTATTTAGAATTTTTAAAGCAATCAAACTCATTTCACCTCAATTTCGTACTCATCCGACTCATTGCATTTTAATTAGACCAACATATTAATTTCCGCAACCTTGTCTACGACAAAGTTTAAGTTCTTCGTGAATCTTTTGAAAATTTTACAACAACTTCAAAAAGACAAAACATAGCAAACTGCCAGCACCTCAGCAGAAAACCGACCATACCAAGCTTAACAAGTTTTAATTCATTTTGCGTGGCTAAAACTTTGGAAACTTCGAATTGGTAAAGAAAAGAAAATCAAGGAAATCGCGAAAGATAAATCAGTGTTAAAGTGATAAAATAAAAACAAATGTGAACAGGGAAAGAAGGAATAAGATATTTATAACAAAAAAACATATTCATGCAAAATAAAGTGCGCGAAGCGAGTGTTGGTATTCTAAGTTTTATTGCTGGGCTAAGTTTTTCAAATCAATATGTCTCAACAAGATAGTTGAAAACTAACAATATAAGCAACAACAATAAACACAAATATGTTCCTCTTCTCGCTGAGGAAAGAAAAGCAATATACGACAACTGATCGGAAGCGAGTAGAGCTACATATGTGAGGCAATTTCTTATCAGTAAACGAAAAGACGGATGCCTAGCCCATTAGCGTCAGATAAGCCATGGAGCTCACGAAGCGCGCACCTGCACCCGAAGTAGTGCTAAACGCGGTCCCAGGGATGGGACTTGTTCGGGCCGTGGGAGGAAGAAGGGAGTCCTACACTCGGAGAGTCTAACAATGAGGCTTAAATATTCCGATCAGTGCATAGTTAAGGCGTTTTCTCCTTCCACGAAACTCAAAAAACAAAAAAAAAAAAATAGCTTCAGAAAGTAGGCGGAGGGACTGATAAAGTTCGAAAAAGTTGTTCTTAAAAAATATAAGACGAAGAAGTATGTGGTTGGAGAACCTAACGACCTCTAGCCTGTCTTCGAAACTTAGAGATATCTGAACAACCCCAAAGTTTTTGTTCAACGCTACGAAACACCATTATCGGATGGTAGCCACGTTCAATTATAAGAGTGCGTTCGTGGGATAATAAGAAGATAGATAGTCATGGAATGTGTACGAGACCGTAGCGAGTACGTACTGTTCAAATCTGAGTATCTTTCTCTTCAGTTCTTGACACTAGCAATCAAGGATATAAAGAGACTTCTAACCTCTCACGCCAGATTACTTTCTCTCACTTCTCTCACTAAAGATTTCCTTAGTTCAATACCGATCCTTGTTATATCGCTATCTATGCATGGCCATAAAGACCTTGTACATCACCATAGCACGGTTCATGCTTTAGAGCAGTGATCGTGTTTATCAGCAGAACTCATACAATTTTAATTTTCCCACTTCTGATTTTAGAGCAACCTGTTCGTCGAAAATTATCTTTCTTGTTGTAGTTTTTGTAGGAAAAAACAAGTAAGGAAGGCTAAGTTCGGGTGTAAACGAACATTACATACTCAGTTAAGAGCTTTGGAGACAAAATAAGTGAAAATCGCCATGTAGGAAAATTAAACTAGGGTAACCCGGGAATGTGTTTGTATGACATGGGTATCAAACTGAAGGTATTAAAGAGTATTTTAAAAGAGAGTGGGCCATAGTTCTATAGCCATAAAGGTTGACCAGGGGTGACTCCAGAATGTGTTTGTACGATATTTTTATTTTTTTTTGAAATTTGAAATGAAAGGTGGTAACTATTGCTTTAAAAGGGAGTGGGCCCTAGTTCTATAGGTGGACGCCTTTTCGAGATATCGCCATAAAGGTGGACCAGGGGTGACTCTAGAATGTGTTTGTACGATATGGATATCAAATTAAAGGTATTAACGAGGGTTTTATGTGAAGGCGTTTTCGTGATATCGACCAAAATGTGGACCAGGGTGGCCCAGAACATCATTTGTCGGGTACCGCTAATTTATTTATATATGTATGTAATACCACGCACAGTATTCCTGCCATGACTTCAAGGGCTTTTGATTTTGCCCTGCAGAACTTTTTCATTTTCTTCTACTTAATATGGCAGGTGTCCCACCCATTTTACAAAGATTTTTCTAAAGTTATATTTTGTGTTAAAAAACCAATCCAATCACCATGTTTCATCCCTTTTTTCGTAGTTGGTATAGAATTATAGCAATTTTTGATTTTTCGAAATTTTCGATATAGAAAAAGTGAACGTGGTCATAGGTGGATTTCGCCCATTTTTAATACCAAGATAAAATGAGTTCAGATAATTGCGTAAACAAAGTTTAGTAAAGAAACATCTATTTTCTAATTTTCTAATTTTTATTTAACACACATATAGTAATAGGAGTAACGTTCCTGCCAAATTTCATCGTAATATCTTCAACGACTGCCAAATTACAGCTTGCAAAACTTTTAAATTACATTCTATTAAAAGTGAGCGGTGCTACGCCCACTGGCCAAAATTTTGCTGATTTTCTATTCTGCGTCATAAGGTCAACCCACCTACCAAGTTTCAGCGCTTTATCCGTCTTTGGTAATGAATTATCCCACTTTTTCGGTTTTTCGAAATTTTCGATATCGAAAAAGTCGGCGTGCTTATAGTCCGATTTCGTTCATTTTTAATAGCGATCTGAGATGAGTACCCAGGAAACTACATACCAAATTTCAATAAGATTCCTCAAAATTTACTCAAGTTATCGTGTTTACGGACAGACGGACGGACATGGCTAAATGAATTTCTTTTTTCGCCCAGATCATTTTGATATATAGAAGCCTATATCTATCTCGATTAGTTTATGCCGTCACGGGGTACCGTTATGCAAACAAAATTAATATACTGTGATGTTTGCTCAGCTGAGTATAAAACTTGAGGATAAAGTAAACGAGAAGGTTATAGAGAGAGAAGAGGGGAAGCGAGGATCACTTTTCGGATATATTCAAACCAATTTTCGGGCAGAAATAAGTCTGCGGGGTATGCTAGTATGAAATAAAAATGCTTAAACCTAGATTATCATATACAAGCTTATAAGCACTATTTTCAGACTTATCAAAAGTTTCAACCACTATTCGCTGTTAATCCATTTCCATTTTAATTCACGTACTGAAACCGGAAAATTGTTGACACATGTTTTTGCCCTACTTTTGGGTTCACACTGCTACCTTATACAGTTTTTCACACTTGGATTTCGCGCAACTTTTATAGCTTACATTTGATTTAGTTTTGTGTTTTATTTATTTAAATTTTTTTTTTTTTTTTTTTGTTGTAGTATTTTTGCTATTTCTTTTAGGATTTTTTTTGTTTTATTTTTTTTTTTTTCAACACTCGTTTATATTACAATACCACTGTTGTTGTCAGCGAACTTAAGTTAGCAACTTTTTTTACTTTCTTACATTCCTTTTATCATTGTTTGCGAGTGAAGATAGAAGACAAAAACTTATAAAATCCCTTTGCAGGATTTCCACTGAGGTTTAACTGGCCGGTCCATGGGGACCTCACATAGACTGAATGAGTCCGTAGTGTTAAGATTTCCACTTACTTTCCTGATTTCAAGTAAGCTTGCTTTTTATACCTTTCATGAAAATGAAATGGTATATTAATTTCGTCACGAAACCGAAAATTGTAAGTCCTTAAAGGAAAAAAAAAGACCCACCATTAAGTATACCGAAATAATCAGGTTGAAGAGCTGGGTTGATTTAGCCATGTCCGTCTGTCCGTCTGTCCGTCTGTCTGTTTGTATGCAAACTAGTCCCTCAATTTTTGAGATATCTTGATAAAATTTGGTGAGCAGGTGTATTTGGGTGTCCGATTAGACATTTGTCGGAACCGAGAGGATCGGACCACTATAGCATATATCCTCCATACAACCGATTTTTCAGAAAAAGAGGATTTTTGTAATATCTTACCCAATTTAACAGATTGAAGCTTCAAACTTCACCATATACTTTCGTATATTGCACATATTGTTGCCTGAAAAAATGTATGAGATCGGTCGTATATATAGTATATATCCCCCACAACCGATTGTTCAGATAAGGAACTTTTCGTAATTACTGCCCTATTTTAAGAGCTAGAGGCTTCAAATTTCAGCGAATGCTTACGTATATAGCATATATTGTTGTCTGAAAAAATCATAAAGATCGGTGGTATATATAATATATATATGGTGGTATATATAGTATATATATATAGTATATATATATATATTTTCGCAAATTTTAGCCCCATTTTAACAGCTAGAAGCTTCAAATTTCACCGAATATTTACTTATATAGCATATATTGTTGTCTGAAAAAATCATAGAGATCGGTTGTATATATAGTATATATCTCATACAACCGATTGTTCAGATAAGAAACCTTTCGCAATTTCTACCCCATTTTAACAGCTATAAGCTTCAAATTTCACCGATTGCTTACGTATATAGCATATATTGTTGTCTGAAAAAATCATAGAGATCGGTTGTATATATAGTATATATCTCATACAACCGATTGTTCAGATAAGAAACTTTTCGCAATTTCTACCCCATTTTAACAGCTAGAAGCTTCAAATTTCACCAACTGCTTACTTGTGTAGCATATATTGATGTCTGAAAAAATCATTGAGATCGGTGGTATAAATAGTATATATCTCATACAACCGATTGTTCAGATAAGAAACTTTGCGCAATTTCTGCCCCGTTTTACCAGTTAGAAGCTTCAAATTTCACAAAATGCTTTCGTATATAGCATATATTGTTGTCTGAAAAAATCATAGAGATCGGTGGTATATATATTATATACTTCATATAAACTGTCATATTGACCCCTTTTTTACGGCTAGAAGCTTCAAGATTCATCAAATTTCATCAAATAGTTACGTTTACGTCATATATTTTTGAAATACGTGATTCGTAGCCATAGTTTTTACATGCAGACCACAAAAAACGTGAAGCTTTGCATCCTCACACAGATTACCTACCTATTTTTTATTTTATATTTATCTTAAAAATCGTTTAGATATGTTCAAATTTCACCAAATGCTTACGTGTATAGCATATATTGTTGTCTGAGAAAATCATAGATACCGGTGGTATATATAGTATATATCCCATACAACCGATTGTTCAGATAAGAAACTTTGCGCAATTTCTTCCCCATTTTAACAGTTATAAGCTTCAAATTTCACCGATTGCTTACGTATATAGTATGTATTGTTGTGTCAAAAAATCATAGAGATCGGTGATATATATAATATATATATGATGGTATATATAGTATATATATATAGTATATATATTTTTTTTTTACGATTTCGGCCCCATTTTAACAGCTAGAAGCTTCAAATTTCACCAACTGCTTACGTGTATAGCATATATTGATGTCTGAAAAAATCATTGAGATCGGTGGTACACATAGTATATATCTCATACAACCGATTGTTCAGATAAGAAACTTTGCGCAATTTCTGCCCCGTTTTAACAGTTAGAAGCTTCAAATTTCACAAAATGCTTACGTATATAGCATATATTGTTGTCTGAAAAAATCATAGAGATCGGTCTTATATATATTATATACTTCATATAAACTGTCATTTTGACCCCTTTTTTACGGCTAGAATCTTCAAAATTCATCAAATTTCATCAAATAGTTACGTTTTCGTCATATATTTTTGAAATACGTGATTCGTAGTCATAGTTTTTACACGCAGACCACAAAAAACCGGAAACTTTGCATCCTCACACAAAGTACCTACCTGTTTTTATACCTTTCATGAAAATGAAATGGTATATTAATTTCGTCACGAAACCGAAAATTGTAAGTCCTTAAAGGAAAATAGATAGACCCACCATTAAGTATACCGAAATAATCAGGTTGAAGAGCTGGGTTGATTTAGCCATGTCCGTCTGTCCGTCTGTCTGTCTGTCCGTCTGTCCGTCTGTCTGTTTGTATGCAAACTAGTCCCTCAATTTTTGAGATATCTTGATAAAATTTGGTGAGCAAGTGTATTTGGGTGTCCGATTAGACATTTGTCGGAACCGACCGGATCGGACCACTATAGCATATATCCTCTATACAACCGGTTTTTCAGAAAAAGAGGATTTTTGTAATATCTTACCCAATTTAACAGATTGAAGCTTCAAACTTCACCATATACTTTCGTATATTGCACATATTGTTGCCTGAAAAAATGTATGAGATCGGTCGTATATATAGTATATATCCCCCACAACCGATTGTTCAGATAAGGAACTTTTCGTAATTACTGCCCTATTTTAAGAGCTAGAGGCTTCAAATTTCAGCGAATGCTTACGTATATAGCATATATTGTTGTCTGAAAAAATCATAAAGATCGGTGGTATATATAATATATATATGGTGGTATATATAGTATATATATATAGTATATATATATATATATTTTCGCAAATTTTAGCCCCATTTTGACAGCTAGAAGCTTCAAATTTCACCGAATATTTACTTATATAGCATATATTGTTGTCTGAAAAAATCATAGAGATCGGTTGTATATATAGTATATATCTCATACAACAGATTGTTCAGATAAGAAACTTTTCGCAATTTCTACCCCATTTTAACAGCTATAAGCTTCAAATTTCACCGATTGCTTACGTATATAGCATATATTGTTGTCTGAAAAAATCATAGAGATCGGTTGTATATATAGTATATATCTCATACAACCGATTGTTCAGATAAGAAACTTTTCGCAATTTCTACCCCATTTTAACAGCTAGAAGCTTCAAATTTCACCAACTGCTTACTTGTATAGCATATATTGATGTCTGAAAAAATCATTGAGATCGGTGGTATAAATAGTATATATCTCATACAACCGATTGTTCAGATAAGAAACTTTGCGCAATTTCTGCCCCGTTTTAACAGTTACAAGCTTCAAATTTCACAAAATGCTTACGTATATAGCATATATTGTTGTCTGAAAAAATCATAGAGATCGGTGGTATATATATTATATACTTCATATAAACTGTCATATTGACCCCTTTTTTACGGCTAGAAGCTTCAAGATTCATCAAATTTCATCAAATAGTTACGTTTACGTCATATATTTTTGAAATACGTGATTCGTAGCCATAGTTTTTACATGCAGACCACAAAAAACGTGAAGCTTTGCATCCTCACACAGATTATCTACCTATTTTTTATTTTATATTTATCTTACAAATCGTTTAGATATGTTCAAATTTCACCAAATGCTTACGTGTATAGCATATATTGTTGTCTGAGAAAATCATAGATACCGGTGGTATATATAGTATATATCCCATACAACTGATTGTTCAGATAAGAAACTTTGCGCAATTTCTTCCCCATTTTAACAGTTATAAGCTTCAAATTTCACCGATTGCTTACGTATATAGTATGTATTGTTGTGTCAAAAAATCATAGAGATCGGTGATATATATAATATATATATGATGGTATATATAGTATATATATATAGTATATATATATTTTTTTTACGATTTCGGCCCCATTTTAACAGCTAGAAGCTTCAAATTTCACCAACTGCTTACGTGTATAGCATATATTGATGTCTGAAAAAATCATTGAGATCGGTGGTACACATAGTATATATCTCATACAACCGATTGTTCAGATAAGAAACTTTGCGCAATTTCTGCCCCGTTTTAACAGTTAGAAGCTTCAAATTTCACAAAATGCTTACGTATATAGCATATATTGTTGTCTGAAAAAATCATAGAGATCGGTCGTATATATATTATATACTTCATATAAACTGTCATTTTGACCCCTTTTTTACGGCTAGAATCTTCAAAATTCATCAAATTTCATCAAATAGTTACGTTTTCGTCATATATTTTTGAAATACGTGATTCGTAGTCATAGTTTTTACACGCAGACCACAAAAAACCGGAAACTTTGCATCCTCACACAAAGTACCTACCTGTTTTTTATTTTATATTTATCTTAAAAATCGTTAAGGTATGTAGATCTGTTCACTATATATTTCTTATCTTATACATCCGATTATTCGGAGATTACGAACGGGATAAGATTATTGTTCAGCCCCATTCATGAAAGGTATGAAGTCTTCGGCACAGCCGAAGACAGTCCCGTTCTTACTTGTTTTTGTTTATATTCTACACATGCTAGAAAATGAATAAACGCATAGAAGGTAAGAAGCACGTACTTTTTGTTGTTGTATTATTTATCCTTTTTTTACATTTTTTTCTTATTTGCATTTTGCTCCGCTGCTATTTACAATGCGAGCCACATATTTGTGCAGGTTTGTATATTTAAATGAAGAAATTCACTTTCACTGCACTTCACTTCCTTTTCCTTCCGGCTTTCACTTCCCGTGTACACAAACACATGCATGCTAAAATATGCACATACATACACACACTGGCATTTAAGAAGGCACGTGCACCACGTTGCTGTAGATTTTATGGCGGCTTTATGAATGCAGTGACGTTGCTGTTTGTTTTGTTTTTGCTATTTAGCCTTGCAGATGATTTGCTAAACACTTATGAATTACCGTTGGCATGCAAAGGCACGTCATAATGGAGCGTGCTTATGGAAATTTCGGAGCAGCTTTCTTTTGCTAACTTTTTTATTATTTCTACTAGGCGTATGATAACCAAAATCATAGGAAAATATCTTTTAAATAAGAAAAGTTTACATCTTATAGAAAAAATATCTTAAATTTATAACTAATTTGAATAGCTTAGAAAAAAATTTTAAAATTTCAGATTTTATAAACAAAGTATTTGTTGTCTAACACTTAAAAAAAATTTTTGTTAAGGCACAACAACAAACATCATTTAAATATGTAAATAAAAAATCACAAATTAAGAAAATGTTTATAGCATTTCAATCAATTAATCTACTTTTATAAAACTTTTCAAAATTCTCAGTTTGAAAAAATACTAAACTTAACAAAATTATTTTAAAAATATTTTCCTTAGATAAAAAAAAATTTAAGAAGTAATCAAATAAATACCAAATAAGCTACTTATTTATTAAAAGTAAAAATTGGAATACAAATTTTTTCAATAACCAATTTTTAACAAAAAAAAAATAAAAAACGCATATTTAAGTTAAACAAAACAGAAATGTAAATAAAATTTTTTCTACTATTACATACAAATTAAAAAACGAAATTTAAAAAAAAGTTCACAGATGAAAACCATAATAACAAAAACCAAGCGATTTATTTCTATTTTCAAAACCTTTTAAATAAAAAATTTGACACGTCTTATTCAACAACTTCAAAAATGTACCAACAGTTTACTTTAACAGTTTATAAAATAAAAAAAAATGTGTAATTAAAATTGCAATAAAAAGATTTTTTTAATAAAAAAAAGGTTACACAAAATAAAAATTTTATTTAAGAAATTTTCAATTAAACTTTTAAAAAAATTAATAAAAAAACTTTTTTAAAACTTATAGAAATAAAAAACGAGTATTAATTTTTTTTCCAACAAGAAAATGTTAAATTAGATTGAACTGGCCGGCCCGTGAGGACCTCACATAGACTGAATGAGTTCGTAGTGTTACTAGAAGTTTGTTTAACGACTCTACCAAAAACCAGGACTCCGTCCTCTTGTCAAATACTAGAAGCTTTCATGGACCTATGCAACTTGCTGCTTCTAGATCTGAAAGCTGTATCAATCCCTAAAGCTAAAGTCTTAGCCTGGCAAGCGCAGGCCACGAGCACAAAGCCTGCTCTATCGTTTCCTCCTCCAACCCGCACTTCCTACATCTGCTATCAAAGGCATGCGACGCTAGAGGGCAGTTTCCAGTCAGAATCCTCGGATGAGTCTCACTGCTTTCATCACACAAAAAAATTTTGGTGTCAAAACCACACTTTGTGGTGCTGTTCTATATAAAAACCAAAATGTGCAAATTTCATCAAAATTAGTTTTGATCTTATTCCGAAAATTGTTAATGCTAAACAAACTTTTTTTTGTGTGATTAAATTTAGAAAATTTGTTTAGAGCAATTAAGCTCATGAAAAGCAACCAAAATTCTGCATTCCGTTAAACACCGCATGCACCTGCACTTCCTGGGTATGAGAGCTAAGTTGGCATGCAGTGTAAAGACGATAAATAAATGCGAACGAAGGATGCGTCAGCCAGGTCACGGTGGCAAAGACACATAACGGCAATGCGACGCGACGCAAGGACACGCGGCTAGACGCAGCACACACAACTCGAGCTAATGCACAGTGGCCAGACGTAAAGGCTTCAGACGCCAAGTGGTACTTCGCGTGTAACTGAAATGCAGCTAAAAGTGTTAGTGTGCACAATCATGCCTGTGCATGTGTTCACGTAGTGCCATGTGCATAGACAAGCCAAGACAAGCGGGTTTGTGCGTTAGAGTGTTTGACTTTTATTTTATTCATTTATTTATATGCGCTTGTCAGCCCAAATGTATGCAATGTTATTCACAAAAATCTAACAAAGTTTAAAAAATGTTGGGATTTTGTATTGAAAATAGTTTGATTACACTTGTCACATCTTTTGGAAATCCACCTAAAATAAATTTTTTTATTTCTCCGTACTGAGAACTTACTTTTTTATGCACCATATTAAACTTGCTTCGACTATTTCCAAATTCACTTCAATTTTTTTACATATTTACACACCTCTCAAATTCAAATTAAACTGTTGTATAAGCACATATATATTTGTAAATTCAACACACAAACGCGTACCCGACCACAGCTTTCAAAAACTAAACTACATTCAACGACGGTCACAACGAAACTAAACTTTCTCGTTTTTGTCTCAAATGCTTTCACTTAGTAAGGAACTTGCTTACATCACTTCGCAATTGAGTGAATACGAGCAGAAGTTCACCACACTTACATGACAGCGCAGCACAGCTGTAATAGAGCCCACTGCTTGCTTACTACTGTAGTGGGTGGTTTGAGTGTGTTGCTGGAAGTGGTGCGATTTTCTTTGAGCTCACTCCGCATACTTGGTCACTTAAGTAGTTATTGAGGGCATATGTATGTGTTGCGTAAACTTGTTGTAGCAACATGAGTTATTGCCATTGAGTACGTTACTTATCTTTAAATTGCGACATTGGGATGCTATAAAGCACGTGGAAGCCAACATGCTCCCGAAGGCCGATAACAAAAATCATATAGATCTCATTATTTTCCAACTTTCCGATCAGTGAACAGCTTGGTGAGTATATTTTGATGTATTTTGGAACGGTTTACAGAAAATCAACGAAACAAAATGAATCAGTATAGTTTCTTATTTTATTCGTAAAGATCCTTATAGGTAGGAAGTACTCTAGAGATCAGATTTTTGAAGAAGTTCGGAACTTGAAATTCATAAAACAATATTGTCCGTTCGAAGAAA
This sequence comes from Eurosta solidaginis, assembly GCF_040869045.1. Classification (NCBI taxonomy): domain Eukaryota; kingdom Metazoa; phylum Arthropoda; class Insecta; order Diptera; family Tephritidae; genus Eurosta; species Eurosta solidaginis. The sequence goes on along the minus strand of NW_027137313.1, from coordinate 13,202 downwards.
CGCCAATTTCAGTCCACATATGCTTGTCTCACTCGGTATCATTTTTTAACCATATTTGATGTTATTCTAGCTGCATTGAGAGCCGGAAGTGAGGAGAAAGTTTCCGCGGAGATGGCTATTCTATTGCAACTTATCAATGTCTTGTCTGGCACCAGCATAGTGAAGATTTGAAACATGCTCGTAGGTTGATAAGAATCGATCCGTGATATAATACATAATTTTTTAGTATACCGGTCATTGAAGGCCCAATTAAGTCTCATCTGAAATACCAGCAATGTAATATTCGTGTAGGAGTTTGGTTATGCAAGTGGATATATATTCAATACCAGGGTGGTTCAAATGCATGGGCATATAATAAAGTCAATTGTTTAATGTTCTCACCATCAGATATAGTTTTCCTAGTCTTTACCCTAATGAGGACTGCCGCTTTATGGTAACTTTGTTGGGTAAGACACACGCTACCAGAATTTTTTAAACCTAAAGCATCTGTATGCAACAGATTTTTGCTTTTCACTAGTCAATCGAAAGTCGGCCCACACCTTTTTAAGCAGCCAGTCCAGGTCTACGCGTTAGTTCTTGGCTTTCAGAGTAACATTTTCCTACGCGCGTCAGATATTAATGCAACTCTACCAAAACTGGAAGATTTTGACGGCAACCTCCCACGCAAAGCAACATCAACAACTTAGAAAAAATTTGTTTTTCCTTTGGAAAACAAGTTCTGCTACGCTGGATTGCCCCTAAGTAGTGGTTTTGCGCGAGGGCATTTCTGTCGGCCGCCGTGGTGTGGTGGTAGCGTGCTCCGCCTATCACACCGAAGATCCTGGGATCACGCCCCGTGCAAAGCAACATCAAAATTTTAGAACAAGTTTTTTCAATTAGAAGAAATTTTTTCTAAGCGGGGTCGCCCCTCTGCAGTGTTTGGCAAGCACTCCGAGAGTATATCTGCCATGAAAATCTTTTCAGTGAAAGCTCATCTGCCTTGCAGATGCCGTTCGATGTCGACATTAAACAAGTAGGTCCCGCCCCGCCAATTTATAGGAGAAACTAAAAAGAAGCACAACGCCAATTGGAAACGAAGTTTAGGCTTAAATTTCCTTGTAGGTATTTTTTTTTTTAAATAGTGGCACCGCTTTCCGGGGCTTTTCTAAAAAGCTCGATCAGTGCGACATCCAGGGACACCTATTGCCTCTCTAAAGGCCCTGGAAAACTTACCATAATTATAACGCCCATAAATGTATATTGGCATCGGTTATTGCTGCCTTCGCCTAAAACTTGTGATCTTAATAAATCTTATAAAATAAAGTCGCTAAATGCCATGTATGCACATAACTTCACACAGAATGCTCCGATTTTAAAACGGTTTTTTGCATTTGAAAGCTTAGCTACGTGATATGGTACAGTTAATATAATTTGAAGATATATATTATAGGGGCGTGGCAAATTGCCAAAATGTAGTAAAAAATCATAAAATGGTTGTTTACACAGCTACAACTCATAAACGGATGGATGGATTTAAAAACTTTAAATTTCAGTAAAACTTTGAAATATTTACCTTCGATCTGCATCAAAAAAAAAATACTTGATTAATTCCTTATATCAGCCAAATTGTTTAAACAAAAGTAAAATTTTTCCCCAAAAAATGTGTTTGTGTGGTTATTCGCGGTGAACTGTGCGCGCTAATTGCGTAGGTTTATAGGTATGTATGGATGTACATCAATACATAGTATAAAACAAAATCGCTTTTTCTGTCCCTATGTCCCTTTGAATGCTTAAACCAGGCATGCTTAACCAACGAAACGATATCATTTCGTTACGATAATCAACATTAATAAACGAAACGAAGTCATTTCGTTTCGTTTATTAACGTTAAGATCGTCAAATTAACGAAATGATTTCGTTTCGTTTTCTGCCATATCAAAACGAAATCAAATCGTTTATGTTGATTATTAATTTCAAACTATGCTGGCAAAGCTGATTGATGGCGGAGTCATTAAAGGTGAAAGCATTATCCAAGCTGATTGCAACTTTTCTCATGAATTTTGACAGTACGAACATTTCTCAGAGTATTTTTGACATTACCACCAACGAATTACACAAACAAATTACATAGAGTTTGTGTGTGTATGTGCGCTCGTTGTTGCCACCTTACGGCTTCACCATGGCTATAGCATTGCCAGCACAATTCAAACATAAAGTATCACGTTTTCGTTAACGTTTTTAACGTTAACGAAAGCTTTTCGTTTCGGTTAAAAACGAGATACAATTTATCTTGATAATTTCTTTATCGATAATATTTCGAAGTGTTTCAACGGAAACGGGGGAAATTTTTTGATAAACGATTAGCTTAACGTTAAGGTGCATCCCTGGCTTAAACCTTTAAAAATACGCAACGGATTTTGATGCGCTTTTTTTAATAGATAAAGAGTGATTGACGAGGAAGTAACGGATGAACATATTTGGCTGAAAATTGGTGGAGGGGTAGCTTAGAACCAGGAGACAGACATAGGATAATTTTTATCCCGTTTTGGCTAGGGTATTGAGATCAAAACGTGGACCTGGGTAATCCTGCGACATGTTTGTACAATATGGGTATCAAATGGAAGCTGTTTATGAGTACTTTGATACGGGGTATTTTTCGTACCCGCGGGTAACTAGGGTCTCGAGATAGAAGCGAAAATGTGGGTCCGTGAACGCCTAAATAGTGGTTTTACATTATGGGTATCAAATTGAAGTTGTTGATGAGTGCTTTAGTACAGGGTAGTTTTCATATCTATTGGTGACTAGGGTCTCGGGATTGAGGCCAAAACGTGGATCAGGGTAACACTAGGATGTGTTTTTACATTATGGTTATCAAATTGAAGCTGTTGATGAGTGCTTTAGTACAGAGTAATTTTTATACCGCTGGGTGACTATGGTGTCAAGATATAGGCCAAAACCTGGACCCGATTTAGTCGCATCAACCTGGCAATACTGATAAATATGCATGCGAAGCCGAAATAAAGACATGAATTAATAATATCCACATAACTATTTACATACGTCTTATTCGATTTGCCTGACAATAAGGGATGAAGATGAATGGGAAAAACTTGAGAAAAGATAAAAGATGGAAGGAGAAGGAGACTGAGAAAGAGATAAAGTGAGACGAAGATAGAGATAGATGAAGCGAAAAGACGGAGGGAGGAGTGAATAAAAGGATTAAGAAAAAGTGGGGGGTAGATAGACCAAATTTAGGGCAGAACAACATCTGACGGGTCTGCTAGTAACTTCATAAAATAGAAAATACGAAAAATTTCAAAACAACAAATACAATCCCAAACATGTGAATAAATTCACCAACGCAAAAATTTGATGATGATCTATTCGTACACGAGGATTCATTTACATGCGCCACACTTTCATTGCATACAATACAAAATATTTATTTACACAATTATAACAATCTATTTATACATGATACAAGCAAAAAAAAACATCATCATTTCAACTGCAGAGCGGAATATCACCGTAATTCAACTGCTGTTTCGAAAACCCCCTATCTCAAAATGTTTCGAAATTCGGCGCTCAGTGGAGTTAGGGTGATATTCCAATGATCATTCAAATTATACAACACTCTCCATTTTCAACACGGTTCTTATAAAATTTCTAACTCTAAAATTTCCTACATTTAAATATATAGCCAGATTATCGGCTATATAACTCCTACCTCTTGCCACCGCACAAATTCGCCCAGCCATAACGCCTGCTGCTCCAGAATCTCCAAAACCCAAATATTTCCCATCAGCTGCAGCATATATGACTGTTACATCTCCATTCCAAGTTTGTTGTATTTCCACGCGCTTAGTTTTGAGACGAGGAGAATGGGTGTTAATTCTATCGTCTACATTTAACGAGCCCCATCCACTAACTTGCAACCTATCGCCCGGTCTTAACCGATGCCTGCAAAGTTTTATTATTTTTACTGCATCACTCAGTTGAAAGGATTCAGTCACTTTAACTAAAGCTATATCCATAAAATATGTTTCTTGATCAAAGTCATGATCATAATATACTTTCTCCACATGGCGTCGTTGCCCTCCTCCTTCGCTTATATCGGTGACACCAGCTAGAACGGAGAGATCCGGCAGACGTTCATTTGCTACGCAATGTGCAGCTGTAACTACCAATGTAGGACTAACTAAAGAACCAACACATTCATAGAAGTTACAAACAAAAATTGCCACTGAATGTGGGCTGCTCTCTATATTTATATTCTGGCCATCGATGATGCGATATTGCGCATTCGTATAGCTTAAAACGAAATTAAGCAGGATCAACAGCAACGCCAACTTATTTTGTAGATTCATTTTACTTAGTTGAAAACCTTTTCTACCACTTTTAAAGTATCAAGTACACCGCGATAAATTTTGTGGGCGCTATTTATACCCAACTGGGTTGTGTAAATAAAAAATACATTTCCAGGAATTTGAAATAACAAAAAATTCATACAAACTTAAGTTAAAGCTACTCAAGGTCAAGTTGTTATACTCCGCGCGCTTTGCACACAGAGTGTAATAACTTTGGTAACATAACGGGCATAAACGAATCGAGATAAAAACAGACTTCCATATATCAAAATGCTGAGGATGAAAAAAGGAATTGATTTAGCCATGTCCATCCATCCATGCGTCTACCTATCGGTGTACACGATAACTTGAGTAAACACTCAGAATAAAATAATGCAATTTGGTATATTGGCGGCCACCGTGGTGTGATGGTAGCATGCTCCGCTTACCACACCGTATGCCCTGGGTTCGCTCCCCGGGCAAAGAAACATCAAAATTTTAGAAATAAGGTTTTTTTATGTATATTTTAAGCTAGGCAGATCTATTGTGTTGGGTGCAAATAAAACAAAGATTATTCCACCTTTCAGCTCGACGTTTCGCCAATTTTCCTTGGCATCTTCAGGAGCATGACACTGTATTTATTTAATAAAACAAAAAACAAGAAAGAATATAATCAGATACATATAAAATTAAAATTTAAAATATTGCAATTAAATATTGTTTGTACAAGAAGTATTTTCTTACTTACAAAATTGGAATTAAACGAAGCACATAATTTTCACTAAAACATTTAAACATTTAAAAACATTTTAATATTAAAAAATTGTGTAAAGTTAATTGAATGGAAAAATCGATACCACTTACATGCGGTAAACTTGTCATACTAAAAACTAAATTACAAACATAATAGGTACGCGGCGGCGATATTGTCTGTATCTTCTTTTTTGTTTATTGTTTTTCCTCTTTTTTGCAAAATTCTTAGGCTTTCTAAGGTGTAACGCGCTTTTTCTCTCCTTTCGGTGTCTATTATTTTTATGTTTTCAAAATCAGCTGTGTGTTTTTTCAATTAGAAGAAAATTTTTCTAAGCAGGGTCGCCCCTGGGCAGTGTTTGGCAAGCTCTCCGAGTGTATTTCTGCCATGAAAAGCTCTCAGTGAAAACTCATCTGCCTTCCAGATGCTGTTCGGAGTCGACATAAAACATATAGGTCTCGTCCGGCCAATTTGAAGGGAAAATCAAGAGGAGCACGACGCAAATTGGAAGAGAAGCTCGCCTTAAATCTCTTCGGAGGTTATCGCGCCTTACATTTATTATTTTTTTATATTGGTTCCTTGGCGCTCATCTCCCATCGCTATTAAAAATGAGGGAAGTCGGATGGTAACCACGCCCACTTTTTACATATTGTCACGGATATTAGCATCCCTAAGCTATACCATCACTAAGGCGATGCTAAGCGATGTTCACGTCAATAATCAAATCATGTATACACATATATAAGGCAGCCGAGAGATGTCACACACAGATGCATTTACTTATACGCCTATGTGTGTGCGAGAGACTGTAAACTACAAACTCACATACATCTGAGAGACGCTGAAAAGTAGAAAATTGTAAACAAGTAGAAACTATATGAGAACTATAAACACTCGAAATAGTTGGTAAGTTCTGGAAATAGAAGAGCCTAGATGTATGCAGCGTAAACTATAAAAGCGGCAGAAGCGAGTAAAATGTAATTCAGTTTGATTTGAGTTGTCAAGCAGTTGCGATTAAGACGATATCTAGCGAGCAATAGCAGTATTATTTTGAATAGTAGAGTTTCATTGAGCTATCAATCAGTGTGGTTATTAAGCAAGCTATTCGTTGCACAGTTTGAGTGTATTGTGAAGTACTTTAATAAAGGCCATTTTGCATTATTACAAATTGGAGTTATTTATTCAACAGTTTAGTGATTCGAACTTAGCAGAGGATTGCAAATAAGAGGAGTTGCAAGTAAAATTCGTTACAATTGGTGTCAGAAGAGGAATTGTTGAATAAATTCCAGAGGACAACAAGGACATGGCAAAGTTCAGTGAATTGAAGATCCAGCAACTAAAGAAGGAGTTGGAGAGCCGTGGATTGAATACAAGCGGCGTTAAACTTGAACTTCAGGCACGGCTACGAGAGGCAATGGAAGCAGAAGGAATTGATGTGGAAGAGTATGTCTTTCACCTTGATGGGGAGGAGACAACAAAAATTGAAGAGAAAAACGAAACATCGCAGACGGTTACCAGCACAGATTTGAACATGATTTTGGCTGCAATATCTGCTCAAACATCGACAGTGGCTTCTCAACTGGAATCGCAAAAGACAGATATAACATCTCAACTGGCATCTCAACTAGAAGAACAGAAGACATATATGGCATCCCAACTGGAATCGCAGGAGACACGCATAACATCAAAGATGGAAGAACAAGAGGAGCGCTTATCATTGCAGGTGGCACAAATGTATTCACAGTTAGAAGCACAGGAAGCAAGGGTAACATCAAAGCTGGAAGCGCAGGATGCAAAAATCGCTCAATTTCAGGCAGAAGTCGATGATTTGAAGGGTCGTATGGAGCAGTTACAATTAAATCGTCCAGCAGTCTCAGCGAGTAATTCAAAGGTAAAAACACCATCCTTTGACGGTTCTGTTCCTTTCCAGGTCTTTAAGCTACAGTTTGAGAAGACCGCAGCAGTGAACAACTGGAATGCGGAAGATAAAGTTGCTGCACTGTTCGTGGCATTGAAGGGGCCAGCAGCGGAAATTCTACAGACGATTCCCGAAGGAGAGCGGAACAATTATGAAGCATTGATGGCTGCTGTAGAACGACGTTATGGAAGCGAACATAGAAAACAGATATTCCAAATTGAGTTGCAAAACCGCTACCAAAAAGCAAATGAGACATTGCAAGAGTTTGCTTCAGATGTTGAAAGGTTGGCTCATCTCGCAAATGCGGACGCACCCGTGGAATACACCGAGAGGGTAAAAATCCAGAGTTTTATAAATGGCATACGAGACGTGGAAACGAAGCGAGCCACATACGCGAACCCAAAGCCAACATTCGCAGAAACGGTGTCACAAGCTCTGATTCAGGAAACGGCGTCGCTTCTGTGTAAGCCAGTTTTCAAAGCACGCCGTGTGGAAGTAGAAAGGCCAGAGTGGGTAGACGCAATATTGGAGGCACTGAAAGGATCGCAAAAGCGAAGTGAAAAAGTTATCAAATGCTTCAAATGCGGGAAGTCCGGTCACATAGCACGTCATTGCGATGTTGGTCTTAATAGTTCTAACAATGTGGGTGGCCGTAAACGCAAAGCTGGAGGAGATGAGCAAGAGCGAGTAAGAGGTAGAGAGCTAGATCCAGCTATTGAATGCCCTGTGATATCTGTGTCGCAAATTGGTAGAAAATCGAGCAGTCTTACCGTCAGAGGGAATGTGGATGGCAAAGAACGAATACTGACTGTAGATACGGGCGCATCTCATTCCTTGATCCGATCTGACTTGGTCAACAGGAGAGTAAAACCGTTACCTGGAGCAAAGTTGCGTACGGTCACTGGCGAGTATAACCAAGTTCAGGGAGAAGTGATACGTGAAGTATTGATTGGGAAGGTCATGGTCCTACACAAATTTGTTGTGGCGGAGATTGTTGATGAAGTTATATTGGGAGTGGATTTCTTGGTTGACCATGACATCAAGATCGATATGCAGAGAAGGGTGATGCGTTATGAGAACCAAGATGTGCCACTTAACTTTAGTTTGGAAAAAGGGTTCAGCAGTAATCGGGTACTGGTGGAGAATACTCAACGAAGGCCACGAAATTCAAAGGTAAAGGTTGATAGATCGAATGGGCCAAATAAATCAAAATCAAAAGTACCTGCGAGAGAAACACTGGCATTGAAAAGCCCTAACGGACGTACTAAAACCAAGAAAGAATGCAATGGTGGTTTCAAGCCAAGGCACACTACTGTTGTGAAGCGTCGGAACGATACTGATTATGCAAAGGAAATCCGTCCAGCGCAAGCTCTGCGAAGTAATTCTTCATTGGCCAAGAAACAGATTGCGAGGGAACGATCCAGAATAATGAGTAGTAAGATGGAACACAGGTACGACAGGGAAAATAATTCGGAAGGTTTCCGGAATGGAGATTTGGTACTGTTATACAACCCTCACCGGCGGAAAGGTGTTCCATCCAAATTTCGGTGCAGTTGGGAAGGCCCGTACAAGGTTGTGAAGAAGATCAGTGATACCATCTACCGCATACAAAGCATTGAGAAACCGCGGAGTAGAAGAGTGGTACATTTGGCCATGCTAGCAGCGTTTAGATCGAGAGATTTGTCTGATCGGGACGATCAGACTTAGGTGGAGGGCAGTGTCACGGATATTAGCATCCCTAAGCTATACCATCACTAAGGCGATGCTAAGCGATGTTCACGTCAATAATCAAATCATGTATACACATATATAAGGCAGCCGAGAGATGTCACACACAGATGCATTTACTTATACGCCTATGTGTGTGCGAGAGACTGTAAACTACAAACTCACATACATCTGAGAGACGCTGAAAAGTAGAAAATTGTAAACAAGTAGAAACTATATGAGAACTATAAACACTCGAAATAGTTGGTAAGTTCTGGAAATAGAAGAGCCTAGATGTATGCAGCGTAAACTATAAAAGCGGCAGAAGCGAGTAAAATGTAATTCAGTTTGATTTGAGTTGTCAAGCAGTTGCGATTAAGACGATATCTAGCGAGCAATAGCAGTATTATTTTGAATAGTAGAGTTTCATTGAGCTATCAATCAGTGTGGTTATTAAGCAAGCTATTCGTTGCACAGTTTGAGTGTATTGTGAAGTACTTTAATAAAGGCCATTTTGCATTATTACAAATTGGAGTTATTTATTCAACAGTTTAGTGATTCGAACTTAGCAGAGGATTGCGAATAAGAGGATTTGCAAGCAAATTCGTTACAATATATAACATTTTGGAAAACACATAAAACCTGATTATTTAGCAAATAATTTTTCTATAATGTTATAATTTGATGTGTGGACCGATATTAGGACTTTTGATTTATTTTGAAAATGGGCGTGTCACCGCGCACTTGTGATGAAATCCATTTTACAAATATTATTAATCATAAAACCAAAAACTGTTAAACCTATCATAACAAAATTCGACAGAGAGATTGCTTTTACTATAGAGAATGCTTCGAAGAAAAATGAACGAGATCGGTGTGAGGACCACGCCCATTTTTATATAAAAGATTTTAAAAAGGGTGGTGGACGGATAAAATAAGCTATATTATTGCAAAAAAGAGCTTTATATCAATGGTGTTTCATTTTCCAAGGGAAATTATAGCCAGAAAAAGGAAAAAATTTTACTTTTTTAAAATGGGCGTGGCACAGTCCCTTTTATGACCAAAGAATTTTCTATGTTTCGGGAGCCATAACTCAAAGAAAAATTAAAGGATCGTAATAGGATTGGGTACACATATTTTCTTTATTGCAGGAAATATTTCTAGGAAGAATTGAAGGAATCGGTTAAAAACCGCGCACACTTTTATATAAAAAGTGTTTAAAAGGGTCGTAGACTAGAATAATAAGACTCATCATAGCAAAAAATAGTTTTGTATCAATGATATTTCACTTATCAAGTTTGGTAACAAAGTTCGAAAATGTTATTTATCTGAAAGTACAATTCAAATTCACGCTGAGTATATAATATTTGAGTATACCGAAATAATCAGGATGAAGTGCTGAGTTGATTTAGCCATGTCCGTCTGTCCATCTGTCTGTTTGTATGCAAACTAGTCCCTCAATTTTTGAGATATCTTGATAAAATTTGGTGATCGGGTGTATTTGGGTGTCCGACTAGACATTTGTCGGAACCGGCCGGATCGGACCACTATAGCATATATCCTCCATACAACCGATTTTTCAGAAAAAGAGGATTTTTGTCATATCTTCTTCAATTTAACAGATTGAAGCTTCAAACTTCACCATATACTTTCGTATATTGCACATATTGTTATCTGAAAAAATTGATGAGATCGGTCGTATATATAGTATATATTCCCCACAACCGATTGTTCAGATAAAAAACTTTTGCAATTTCTACCCCATTTTAACAGCTATAAGCTTCAAATTTCACCGATTCCTTACGTATATAGTATATATTGTTGTGTAAAAAAATCATAGAGATCGGTGATATATATAACATATATGTGATGGTATATATAGTATATATATTTTTTTTTTTGCAATTTCAGCCCCATTTTAACAGCTAGAAGCTTCAAATTTCACCAAATGCTTACGTGTATAGCATATATTGATGTCTGAAAAAATCATTGAGATCGGTGGTATATATATTATATACCCCATATAAACTGTCATTTTTGCCCCTTTTTTACGGCTGGAAGCTTCAAAATTCATCAAATTTCATCAAATAGTTACGTTTACGTCATATATTGTTGAAATACGTGATTCGTAGTCATAGTTTTTACACGCAGACCACAAAAAAACCTGAAACTTTGCATCCTCACACAAAGTACCTACCTATTTTTATACCTTTCATGAAAATGAAATGGTATATTAATTTCGTCACGAAACCGAAAATTGTAAGTCCTTAAAGGAAAATAGATAGACCCACCATTAAGTATACCGAAATAATCAGGTTGAAGAGCTGAGTTGGTTTAGCCATGTCCGTCTGTCCGTCTGTCCGTCTGTCTGTTTGTATGCAATCTAGTCCCTCAATTTTTGAGATATCTTGATAAAATTTGGTGAGCGGGTGTATTTGGGTGTCCGATTAGACATTTGTCGGAACCGACCGGATCGGACCACTATAGCATATATCCTCCATACAACCGATTTTTCAGAAAAAGAGGATTTTTGTAATATCTTACCCAATTTAACAGATTGAACCTTCAAACTTCACCATATACTCTTGTATATTGCACATATTGTTGCCTGAAAAAATTTATGAGATCGGTCGTATATATAGTATATATCCCCCACAACCGATTGTTCAGATAAGGAACTTTTCGTAATTACTGCCCTATTTTAAGAGCTAGAGGCTTCAAATTTCAACGAATGCTTACGTATATAGCATATATTGTTGTCTGAAAAAATCATAAAGATCGGTGGTATATATAGTATATATATGGTGGTATATATAGTATATATATATATATATATATTTTCGCAAATTTTAGCCCAATTTTAACAGCTAGAAGCTTCAAATTTCATAGAATATTTACGTAAATAGCATATATTGTTATCTGAAAAAGTCATAGAGATCGGTTGTATATATAGTATATATCTCATACAACCGATTGTTCAGATAAGAAACTTTTCGCAATTTCTACCCCATTTTAACAGCTATAAGCTTCAAATTTCACCGATTGCTTACGTATATAGCATATATTGTTGTCTGCAAAAATCATAGAGATCGGTTGTATATATAGTATATATCTCATACAACCGATTGTTCAGATAAGAAACTTTTCGCAATTTCTACCCCATTTTAACAGCTATAAGCTTCAAATTTCACTGATTGCTTACGTATATAGCATATATTGTTGTCTGAAAAAATCATAGAGATCGGTTGTATATATAGTATATATCTCATACAACCGATTGTTCAGATAAGAAACTTTTCGCAATTTCTACCCCATTTTAACAGTTATAAGCTTCAAATTTCACCGATTGCTTACGTATATAGTATGTATTGTTGTGTCAAAAAATCATAGAGATCGGTGATATATATAATATATATATGATGGTATATATAGTATATATATATATAGTATATATATATTTTTTTTACGATTTCGGCCCCATTTTAACAGCTAGAAGCTTCAAATTTCACCAAATGCTTACGTGTATAGCATATATTGATGTCTGAAAAAATCATTGAGATCGGTGGTATACATAGTATATATCTCATAAAACCGATTGTTCAGATAAGAAACTTTGCGCAATTTCTGCCCCGTTTTAACAGCTAGAAGCTTCAAATTTCACAAAATGCTTACGTATATAGCATATATTGTTGTCTGAAAAAATCATAGAGATCGGTGGTATATATATTATATACTTCATATAAACTGTCATTTTGACCCCTTTTTTACGGCTAGAAGCTTCAAAATTCATCAAATTTCATCAAATAGTTACGTTTACGTCATATATTTTTGAAATACGTGATTCGTAGTCATAGTTTTGACATGCAGACCACAAAAAACGTGAAGCTTTGCATCCTCACACAGATTACCTACCTATTTTTTATTTTATATTTATCTTAAAAATCGTTTAGATATGTTCAAATTTCACCAAATGCTTACGTGTATAGCATATGTTGTTGTCTGAGAAAATCATAGATACCGGTGGTATATATAGTATATATCCCATACAACCGATTGTTCAGATAAGAAACTTTGCGCAATTTCTTCCCCCATTTTAACAGCTAGAAGCTTCAAATTTCACCAAATGCTTACGTGTATAGCATATATTGTTGTCTGAAAAAATCATTGAGATCGGTGGTATATATAGTATATATCTCATACAACCGATTGTTCAGTTAAGAAACTTTGCGCAATTTCTGCCCCTTTTTAACAGCTAGACGCTTTAAATTTCATCAAATTTCATCAAATAGTTACGTTTACGTCATATATTGTTGAAATACGTGATTCGTAGTCATAGTTTTTACACGCAGACTACAAAAAACCTGAAACTTTGCATCCTCACACAAAGTACCTACCTGTTTTTTATTTTATATTTATCTTAAAAATCGTTAAGGTATGTAGATCTGTTCACTATATATTTCTTATCTTATACAACCGATTATTCGGAGATTACGAACGGGAT
>NW_027137312.1:0-50999 GCF_040869045.1 Eurosta solidaginis | reverse complement strand
GCTGGCGGGTAGCATCACCTAGGCCGCTGATATTAGGCTCCACTTGCTTTAAAAACTTTCTCTATAACCACCCTGAAATACTATTTGAACGTTTGTTAAGAGTTTTAGTTTAGTCCTAAAAATTTCAAGTAAGGCTTTGAATTTATTTGATAATCTCCCATGGACACTAATTACTCATCCACCTTTTAGTTTAAACTCGCCAATACCACTTCTGTCTATTTCGCTAATCATCCGCAGCTCAATATTTGGCAGTCATTCCTTTATTCTTTCGCAGCGTCAGTAAATAGTGCTTGAAGTAGAATCAGTTTCTTGGCCATTGCTACGACGACAGTATCATTTGCGCACCCGACAGTTTGCGTGCCTCCGAGAAGGTCGCTTTGTACTACAACGTCATACAGCGCACTCCATAGCGTTGGTCCTAGAACAGATCACTATGGGACGTCCCCGTTGATGTTGTGCCCTCTTGGTTTCTTATCCGTATCAAAGAGTATTACTATGTAACTAAAATAGCTACAAATTATTATACGCAAGTTAACAAGTGTGCTTACGTTTTAGAGCTATTTTCTGCAACGATGTTGCAATGTTAGGAGCATTAAGTAATTCCATGCACAGGGCCTAATTTTAATTTGACCCTCGGTTATGACTTAACAGGCTATATTGACAACTATTTGTATTGCATCTATCGTGGGTCTTTATTTTCAAAATTTAATCTGACTGGGCTTTCTAGGGTCTGATGTAGACGTTCAATGAAAATATGATCGAGAATCTTTCCCATCGAATCCAACATACAAAGTGGTCTGTATGAGATGAGTTTCTTAACAGGTTTCAGCAGAAGTACACGACTTAAGGGCACTATTTGGAGCTCCATCGGAACCTGGAGACTTAAAATTGGCAACTCTATGTGTTGCATCTATTAACTTTTTCTCTTTTACTCGTGGGGTTTGTACACCTTCGAGTTCATAACTTTCATGGGCAATATGGAATTGGAAAAAGAGTTTCAAGGATGCTTCTAACTAGTATCGAGCATGTATGGCTATCTGCTGTCTGCTCCTAAAATTAAGCCATTACTGATCTGTAAGACAATCCTCAAAGATGAAGATCGACACTTTCTATTAGTTCTTCGAGGCAAGCTTTCTTTCTTTTTTTATAGCACTTTTCTGTTACGGAGTGAAAACAAGGTACCTGAAAGCTCTTTTTAATCTAAAAAAATCAGCAAAAATAGAAAAGATGGCGCTTGAGGTTATGATAAGAGATAAGAGAGTGAAGAACAAGGCAGTAATGAAGGAGTACCGGAGCGTCTTTGTTGTGTCGGGTCAGGGTCAGGAGATTCACACACCCATATTGAGGTGATCACGTAACATCACAAGGCTGCATTGGATGTTCCGACAAACAATAAAGGAAGGCAGGTTGAGGTAGTTCGGAACTCCATTAAATAAAGGCTACCTAAGATGGTCGCCGAACACTTTATGCACACGTGTGTGTTGTATTTCCAAGTTATGGGAACCAAAAAAGAATAGGCAGCCCGTACTTCCCAGAGCATCATGATAGACTCCCCAAAATCATTCCAAAATTAACACGAGAATCAAATAATCCCAAAACATAAATGATGGCGGGAAGACCTTGAAAAAGTCTCGAAAATCGTTTCGGAATAATTCCCGAATTACCATGGGAGCACCACGATATCGTGCCCAAAATCATTACGAATTGGCACCGAAGTGTTCCCCAAAAGACCTATAAATAATTCTGAAATTAGCCCGAAATACTACCTGAAATGAACCCGAATGGTTCTGCTCTATGCTCTTTTTATGTTCAAAGCCAGAGCAGTAGTAACGGCGACGGTATAATCGTACCATACCTGTCCTTATTTGTGGCCAGAAGACATGGACGTTGCCAATATGAGAAAAAGATTTTCGTATTATCGAAAAATTTGGTTTTGGACCGACTTCCTTGGTAATGAAATTAATGCGAAAGATGTCACCGAACTTGGCTCTCCTTCCTGTTGCCAATTATCTCAAATAAACCTATTTTAGCGCTAACTAGAGAAATTAAAAATACCCTGCAAAATCGTGCGATTAATCCCTAAAGAGATTGGTGTCCGATTGATCCCTTTTGTCTACATTTAGGCATAATTGATCTCCTTTAGTCCATTTCGGGTACAGTTGGAATTAGTCAGTTTGAAATCTATGTAGCCCATTTTAAGAAATATTAAAAATAACGGCAACGAAGGGAGTAAAATAAAAAAAGATTACATGTGATTGAATCGAATTATTTCAGAAAAATGCGGAGCCTTATACCGAACCAAAATTACTAGGACTTAACGCCTACGCCGGAGTTAGGGTTGAATTTTCGGATAATTTTTTCTATTACTTTTTGAAAAGCGGATTTGGTAGCTTGGCGAACTCTTCGATTGTGGTTTTGCCATGAAAAATTCGACTGGATCCTATTTGAGTTCTTATTGAACCGCAAAGGGGCTAGTCTTCATATGTTCCCATATGGGTACAAAGGTGATTGGTCCTATGGATCACTTTCGGGTATAAATTGGTACAATTAGTCTCTTCATATGAACAGTTGAACTCATACAAAGAGATCAAAACTGGCACTGGTCGCATATTCAGCCTAGACTAATCGCAATTTTTGTAGGGTAATTACCTGCAGTCTGAACACATACAATCACTTTTTGAATCGCATATATACACTAAGAATATACCCGCGGTAGGTATGCCTGTCGTAAGAGGCGACTAAAATACCAGATGCAATGGGCTGTGTAGCGCAACCCTTCAGGTTGCCAGCGCAATATATAGCTTCTCCAAACCCAATTGTCAGCCTCACTTATCCGTGGTGAATCCTGTTTCACTAACAGACTAGGCTCTGGCGACCCCAAGCTCCTCATGGAGGTTATGGCCTGAAGGTTTAATGTGGCCACATAAATCGTTCCCGAGATGGTCGGGCCACCACCTTAATGGTGCTGTAATACCGGATCTGTATCCGGCAAAGGACCATCACATCGATAACACTCCCCAAAGCCTCGGGGAGCAACCTTATCGCTACAACAACAACAACAACAACTAACGGCTTTTTCAATTATTTTTGCAATTCATTTAAGTAATAGGGAAATTTCGAAACCGAAGTGTTATTACCTAAATAAATTCCTTTCCAAAGCAGCTGTAAAATGTTTGTTATATAATCAAAATTTCCAAACCTAATCTGCTTAGAAATTACTTACCTGGTTGGAGTAGAAGTCTTAGCACCATATTTCTTCTTTTTTTTCCTTTATATCCCCTGCAGTGTATGCATTTATTGAAGCAGTTTCCAAAACACATTTTTGACCACTTTACTATTAAAAACCACTTCTAAATAAAACATTTTATTTATACTTCACAATTTTATTTAACATTTTCACTTTATCACTTAACACTGGATAATTAAAACTGACCTGAGACCACCTGTTCAAGTTTATTGAGCGAACGATTTTGCTTCGGTTATCACGAAACATCGGCATGAAGAAAAGGTATGTAAGCAGCATTGCACGATGATTGATTTATTAGTGCAGGGCGCTTGGCTACTGTTGTACTTGCTGCTATTTATGTACATATGTATGTATGTGTGCCAGTGCAATGAAATGCCGGCATACAGCCGCTGCTGTATGAATATTTATGTATGCATGTTTGTTTATTATTGGAAAACAATGACAAACATCCACATGTTGGTGTGTAAACTTATACAAGGTACCATGGTTGCCATTTTGTCCATTTGTACCAAAAATTGTCCCTTCCAACTCGATTTAGTCCGCTGGACCGTTTTCTTCAATTTTGGTCCTTTTTATGCAGTTGCCACGATTTTGGTACTTTTCTTTCTTTTTCATCCAGGTAAAAATTCACAATATTGCCCAAAAAATTTACCGCACATTGGTACACATATAATTTTGAATTTACTTCAATGGATTTCTCACCGGGCTTGCCACTGATGAAGCGTTAAGTTTAATGAATTGAAAACTAAGTAAAATAATGAAACTAATTTGTTTTATATTAAGTGTACTTGCCACTCACTCAGTTCAAACAAACCGGTAGATATTGTGACTTTGTGAAGGAATAACTACTTATATCAACTACATATATCAACGTCCCAAACAAAAAATAGGGCTGACACCAGAGTAGAAGCGAGAAGCGTTGCTATAATCTTAATATATAAAAAACACGTGTCACAACATTTTCGGCCGCGATGGACTCCTAAACTACTGAACCGATTTTGAATTTGTTTTGCACCACGTGGGTAGTTTGCTCTAGCTTGAGACACAGAGTAGGATATATCTCAGTTTATAGTCGCAATATTATTTTATTGCAAATTTTTTTATTTGTTTATACGTAATAATAAAATGTTACGTATACGCAGTGACACTCTTATTTTCAGGTCTGCGGATATAATTCCGTGTAATTGCTTGGTGTTTAATTAAACAACCTGCTTATCAATAAAAAATATTATAGCGAATGATATCAAGTATAGCACATCACCAGGCCCGCCGAGAGGGTGGGGGCCGGTTTCTGAGGGGCCCGCGATTTAGAGGTACTATGACATTTTTTTAATTCAGGAGAGTCTTTAGATGTGTAGAGGGTAATTTTCATACCCCTGGGTGAATAGGGTCTCGAGATAATGGCCAAAACGTGGGCCAGTGAATGCCTAGACAGTGTTTATACAATATGGAAATCAAATGAAAGCTGTTGATGAGTGCTTTAGTACAGAGTAATATATTATCCAGAGACGGACTGGGACTGGGATTAGGACTAGGACTGGGACTGAGACTGAGAGTGGGACAGGGACTGGAATAAAATACATACCACCCTCTGGGACGGGCAATAGGGGATGCAGAAGAATGAGAAGAAATTGAGAGAAGAGAAAAGAGGGAGAAGAAGATTGAGAAAGAGGTAGAATGAGACGAAGATAGATGAAGCGAAAAATACGGAGGGAGGAGTGAACAAAAGGATTAGGAAAAAGTGAAGAGGGGGGAGGGCAGAGTCAGACGGAAAAAGCTTCTTAAAATGTATGCAGATAGGCCAAATTTAGGGAAGGAGAACGTTTGCCGGGTCTTCTAGTATAAATATAGAAAGCTATAAAAATGAATTTTTATGGAAAATTGTAAAAGTGACACTATTGACAGTGCCAGAACAGTTTTAGACCTGTAAAATATATGAAATATATATGCATTACGTATGTTTGCATATACGCGCAAAGTAATCGGAGCGCTTATGATATATCCAGGTCCCAAATTGATTGCAATGACAGTATTTGATTGCGTTAGCGAATTGACTGCAATCAAGTTGATTGCAAAAGAAAAGCTAACAATCAAGTTGATTGTAGTTTGTACTTTTTGCAATCAAATTTGACTACAATGAAATAAGCTGGGCAACGTTTGATTGTAAATTGGAATGACAGCTCTGCTAGAACGAGTTTTTATAAGCCCTTTTATGTACGTAAAAGGCGCTGCATAATTTTAGGCGCATATCAAATTTTTAAGTACATAAGGAACAAGCCAATAGTATAAAAACTCGACAATTGCTTCTCCCAAAATTTAAGAAATTTGACATATTTTTTTAAATCATAGTTTGAAAATTCGTCAAAAGTGTAAACAAATTTAGTTTTTAGAGTTGAAAAGTGATAGAATGCATCAAGTTGATTTTATGCAAATCGCTTACCATGTTAAAATATCCAGCATCAAAATTTGTACAAAATTTACCTAAAAAGAAAGAAAGAAAAACAATTACTCAAATTTTTTGCTTAATTAATAAAACTTAAGAAAGAAAATATTTTAGTTTGTTATCACAAGAAAATAGCGAAACATATCCGGAGTTGTGGAACTAACTTCCGTGAAGATTTTTACATAAAAACAAGTAAGGAAGGTTAAGTTCGGGTGTAACCGAACATTACAAACTCAGTTGAGAGCTATGGTGACAACATAAGGGAAAATAACCATGTAGGAAAATGAACCGAGAGAAACCCTGGAATGTGTTTGTATGACATGTGTATCAAATGAAAGGCATTAAAGAGTATTTTATGAGGGAGTGGGCCATAGTTCTATAGGTGGACGCCATTTAGGGGTATAGCCATAAAGGTGGATCAGGGTTGACTCTAGAATGCGTTTGTACGATATGGGTATCAAATGAAAGGTGTTAATGAGTATTTCAAAAGGGAGTAATCCTTAGTTCCATAGGTGGACGCCGTTTCGAGATATCGCCATAAAGGTGGACCAGGGGTGACCCTAGAATTTGTTTGCACAATGTGGGCATCAAACGAAAGGTGTTAATGAGTATTTTAAAAGGGAGTGGGCCTTAGTTCTATAGGTGGACGCCGTTTCGATATATCGCCATAAAGGTGGACCAGGGGTGACTCTAGAATGTGTTTGTACGATATGGGTATCAAATTAAAGGTATTAATGAGAGTTTTGAAAGGGAGTGGTGGTAGTTGTATATGTGAAGGCGTTTTCCAGATATCGGCCAAAATGTGGACCAGGGTGACCCAGAACATCATCTGTTGGATACCGCTAATTTATTTATATATGTAATACCTGCCAAGATTTTAAGGGTTTTTTATTTCGCCCTGCAGAATGGTTTCATTTTCTTCTACTTAATATGGTAGGTGTCACAACCATTTTATAAAGTTTTTTCTAAAGTTATATTTCGCGTCAATAAAACAATCCAATTACCTTACCATATTTCATCCCTTTTTTCGTATTTGGTATAGAATTATGGCATCTTTTTCATTTTTCGTAATTTTCGATATCGAAAAAGTGGGCGTGGTCATAGTCGGATTTCGTTCATTTTTCAAACCAAGATAAAGTGAGTTCAGATAAGTACGTGAACTGAGTTTAGTAAAGATATATCGATTTTTGCTCAAGTTATCGTGTTAACGGCCATGCGGAAGGACAGACGGACGACTGTGTATAAAAACTGGGCGTGACATCAACCGATTTCGCCCATTTTCACAGAAAACAGTTAGCGCCATAAAATCTATGCCCCTACCAAATTTCAAAAGGATTGGTTAATTTTTGTTCGACTTATGGCGTTAAAAGTATCCTAGACAAATTTAATGAAAAAGGGCGGAGCCACGCCCATTTTTAAATTTTCTTTTATTTTTGTATTTTGTTGTACCATTTCATTACTGGAGTTGAATCTTGACATAATTTACTTATATACTGTAAAGATATTAAATTTTTTGTTAAAATTTTACTTTAAAAAAATTTTTTTTTTTAAAGTGGGCGTGGTCCTTCTCCGATTTTGCTAATTTTTATTAAGCGTCCATATAGTAATAAGAGTAACGTTCCTGCCAAATTTCATCATGATATCTTCAACGACTGCCAAATTACAGCTTGCAAAATTTTAAATTACCTTCTTTTAAAAGTGGGCGGTGCCACGCCCATTGTCCAAAATTTTACTAATTTTCTATTTTGCGTCATAAGTTCAACTCATCTACCAAGTTTCGTCGCTTTATCGGTCTTTTGTAATGAATTGTCGCACTTTTTCGGTTTTTCGAAATTTTCGATATCGAAAAAGTGGGCGTGGTTATAGTCCGATATCGTTCATTTTAAATAGCGATCTGTGATGAGTGCTCAGGAACCTACGTACCAAATTTCATCAATATACCTCAAAATTTACTGAAGTTGTCGTGTTAACGGACGGACGGACGGACGAACATGGCTCAATCAAATTTTTTTTCGATCCTGATTATTTTGATATATGGAAGTCTATATCTATCTCGATTCCTTTATATATGTACAACCAACCGTTATCCAATCAAACTTAATATACTCTGTGAGCTCTGCTCAACTGAGTATAATAATAATAAAATAGTTCCGAACAATTTTGGAAACAGAAAACTCGTTGCTTTTATGCTTAAACCAAGTCCGCTAAATACGGATGTATGTTGATATCCCGGCAGCTAGCTTAACTGTTGCTACCGGCTAGCAGAGTCCTATCAGACTTTTCAATAGGTTAAGTTGGGTTTAACTCAAATAGACTGTGTAAAGTCCATGGTGTTATCAAAAGTTTACTCAATGATCATGTGTATCTCTTGCCTTCTATTAATCTCGCCCTATCTGGTTGGAACGTCTACGGTTCAAGGTTCGAGCGATGCGCTCATATCAAAACTCTCTTCCCTACCAGAAGGAGTCACAATAACTTCCTATGCTGACGACTGCACGATTATGGCTACAGGACGTGGCCCTTCAATTGATGAATTAGTTTTAAAATAAACAGCTATCTCCCCAACTTGTCTAGTTTCTTCACCTCGCGCAACTCGAAATTATCACCGACAAAACCCACGGCCACCCTCTTTACGACGCGGAAGGAACAGATGTCGTAAATATTGGACGTACACGTTGATGGTGTCACACTACCGACTGTCAGTCACCCAAAGATCTTGAGGGTAACGTTCGATAATACTCTCAACCTTCAAGGATCATGCCACCGAGATTGTTTCTAAAGTACAAAGTTGCAACAAAATCCTCAAGTTGCTTGCTGGGGCAGCAAATGGGGAAAAGATAAAGAAGCGTTGATAACCACGTACAAAGCAATCGGCCGGCCGCTCATGACCTATGCGTCACCAGTTTGGTCGCCTGGTCTTAAAAATTCACACTGAAAAAGGTTACAAACCTGTCAAAATGCTGCAATCAGAACTGCCACCGGATGTCTCCTAATGCCCCCGAACACCACCTGCATAGTGAGACCAAAGAGCTCAATACTAAAGAGCACAACGAAATGCAGAACCAGCAGTTTTTGCTTAACTGTCACAAACCGGGACATCCTAGCAAACAACAGCCCCGCCTCCATGGGGATTAAGGGAACATATCCATAAACACTATGACGAGATCCGGCATCTGCCAAAACAGCCGCTTGATCCAGGCAAGCATAAGCAGGCCTTTAGCCAAATCACACAGAATCGGTAAACGCCTTTGTCAGGATACGCCCGGTGAACCGTGTTATTAACATGCAATATCCTACCCTTGCAAAGGAAGAAAGCACATTACCAAGGAGACAAAAGTCACCCTGACCCAACTTCGTTCTGGATACTGTAACAAGTTAAACTCTTACTTGTCCAGAATCAACCCCAAAATACGTAACGTATGTCCTGCATGTGATGTGTCCCCACATGACACCAACCATCTTTTCAATTGTAATGTGGACATACGCCTCTAGCACCTAGCTCCCTATGGTCTGCCCCTGTTGAAATTGCCAGTTTATAAGTGGTCGTGCCCGTTGAATGCGGCGAACACTGTTAATACATCAACAACAACAGCGATGCGCCATGTTTAGCTAGCTCATTGCATTCTTCGTTTCCATCTACTACCGTATGTCCAGGGACCAAATATATAAATATTTCTCTCTATCCCAATTCTTGCTAAAGATTGCTTACACTCTTAAATACTTTAAGTTGTTGAGATACTAGAAATTATTGCCTTAATTGATGCTTGGCATTTATTGTAAAAATTGACTTGGCTGCAAATAGTTCCGCCTAAGAAACCCTACAGCGATCTGGAAGCTTCTAGCATTTGTTTGTTCCCGGATCCACGCAGTATGCCGCAGCTCCTATGCCTTGCATTACTTTGGAACCATCGGTATACGCGTGTATCGCCTCGTCTGCTATTTTAGCGAACTTGCGCTATCTGATACCAATCGAAGCGTAAGTAGGGAACGAGGCAGTATGTCCGTCTAATATTTGATAACACTATCCATTATGGTTGTATCGTCTGCGCTCAAGCTGCCTCGAGGCATTGAGTCTCGTTGTTAAGGCCATATTCTTCGCCACCAGGTCTACAGGTGGAATGTGTAGAATGGCATACAGAGAGCAGCTGTCAGGGTTGCAAAACCCAATCATTTCATATAAATTTTGCATTTTTTAAGTTGATAATTATCATTTTGTTATATTTTTATAAATAAAAATAGGCTGTATATTATGCGATTACTCGCTAAGGACGTCCGTTCGAACGCAATAATTACACACATATATGCATCTTAATTATTCAAACGGGTTTCCAGCGAGTGGGAATGTGAGTGGGAGTAAAAGCGTGTATGAGTGAGAGTTAGAGTGGAAGTGTAGGTTGGAGGGGGAATGGAGTGATATGGAGTGATAGCGGGAGTTAGGATTGTTAATAGCTTCACAAACCCAATTGTCAACCACACCTTCTTTAGCAGGCGAGGCTGTGTCGACCACAAGTTCTTCATGACACTATGTGGGATGGCCTTCAAGGTTCAATCCGATCATACAAAATCGTTCCTGAGATGGTCGCGCTTTTACCTTAATGGTGCTTTCACCTAAACTTACTAAATCTACATCAGGCAAAAGACCATCAACATCGACAAACCTACGCAACAACAACTCATGCGAGTATATTTATATGATTTCTACATATGTACATATGTACAATAGCACATCAGCCCCACTCACACTCTGCCTCTTCAAGCGGACGTGACTTCATAAAATTCTTGACAAATGTTTTTGGTCATCAACTGACACTTTCAATATCCAGTGCTTCTGCTGATAATGATGATGGTGACAAATAAAATGGTGTCAGGACAATCATATATTTTTTATAGCTACTAAAGCCTGCCGTTCGCTCTGCTTATACGTAATTCACTTACACCTTTTTACGGTTTTATATTACTATTGTTATTATTATCGTTGCTGAATTAGTCCGTTCAATCAGGCTGGCGCTTTTGTGCTGTCACTGCCCTGATAGGTTTCTCGTCACAATAAATCATTTGTCTGTAAGATTTATAACAAAAGTAGAAGTAACAACTTCCACAGAACACCAAGCATAAACTGCTCCATTTTATTGTATTTGTATACTTATCTGGTTATGTTCACCTACTTAAGGGCTAGATACACATAAAATTGACAATAAAAAATGAGCGGCTGAAAAAGAATAAATGCAAAAAATACGTAGAAGGGATATTGAGTGAAAACGGAATGGTGGGATATCGATGAGGAGAACACAATGAGTATAAAATGCAGTAAAAAATGTTTTCCTTAAATATAAGTAATAATTATACCCAGTTGTTTTTTCTTACTAGAAAATGGCAAGAATTAAAAAAAGTCAGACCAAGGCTTGGAGCGATGGAGAATAAGAGGTGGAAGTATGAGCCGGAGTGGGAGTGAAAGTTGGAAAGGGAATGAGAGCGAGAGTTGGAGTGGCATTGGGGCGAAAGTGGGAATGCGAGAGCATGTACGAGTGAGATTTAGAGTGGAAGTGGAAGGTTGGAGTAGTAGTAAGAAGTAAGAAGGTTGGAGTGGGAAAGGGAGTGAGAGTTGGAGTTAGAGTTGGAATGTGAGTGCGACTGGGAGTGAGAGGAGTGAAAGTATAAATAGGAGTGGAAGTCAGAGAAGAGGGAGAGTATGAGTGGGGTGGGAGTAATAGTGGTAGTGAGAGTGGAAGTAATAGTGGGAGTGAGAGAACATCACCTATTGACCATATTAAACAATATGTAGAAAGTACCTGCACTAGGAGCAAAGAAAAGTTAAGCCCAAGCCAGCACGTCGGAATGAAGCGCGTGGATATGGAAACCGAATTTCACCATTACACTGTTCAAATTTTTTTGAAATAAATGACTCGCTCTTAGCTCATTACATCCGGGTATAAAATGTAATACCAATAACAAGCACTTCAATAAGTGAAGTAGACACATTGGCCTGAATTGGCATGTGGTTGGCCTTTATTAATCGGTGTAAACAATATTTTTTACATTATCCTGTGCCTCACTTTCTACTCATGTAAACTTTTTTCGACATTTTTTCTTACTTTCGCTATTAACTTTTTTCGACGAGGGATGGCAGGCAAGTATTGAAATATTTTTGATGATTAAGGGATGGGATGCAAAGAAAGGACGCGACTTCACTCTACACTGGTGGTTCAACTGTTACTCCTAGAAGACGTGCAAGATAACCAATCAAATTTGACAGAACTACGATAGTGAGCGGACATAGAGAAATCTTTAGCGTCACTCCCACAATTGCGGGACACTGGCTACTCGGCCTGTACGCTGAGATAAAGACGATCCCTTTTAAGAGCATTTGCAGGAGCTGCGTCATTTTTTTTCGCTTTTGAGAGAAATATATTCCCTACATTATGAAAAGGGAATCCAAGTTATTTTTTTATGCGCGACACTAAAATTTCACAGCCTGCTGCCCTGCTTTGAAGGGTGGGAGCTATTACATACATTATCTATGAAGATGTAAAATTTTATATGAACCACCTTATTTGAAGCATTATTGTAGCTGTCATAGTTGCCAACGCGTATAAAGTATTGTCATCGTCGTAAAGTGTTTCTCCCACACCAGCTCGTATTTACACAAGACGGCAAGGATGGAATTCCACAACTCGCTCTGACTCGAAAACAGCATTTTCTGAAATCAATTTTACCTCCATCGTATTTTATTTAAGATCTTCCTTTATCAACACCCGAATATACACATCTTCTCACATCCGTCGCCTGAAAGAATACTTTGAATTCAATCATGCACTAGCCGGTCGAAAGATTTTGTGTTAAATTTTCGGGCGTGGGTTGTTAGCACCCCATTTCTGGAATTTTATAACAAAACATATGCCAAATAATTGGTCACTAATTGGTCATAATTGGTCAGCGGGTCCCACTAATTGGTCAGCCATAGACAATTTTTTATGGCCATTTAAAGTTTTCCAAGGGAAAAACAATTTTCCTGTTTAAACACCCTGTATACATAAATTTTCCAAAAAAAATTATTCCAATTAATTGGTCACTAATTGGTCATAATTGGAAACCAGGTTTCGTTAATTGGTCAGCCATAGGAACTTTTTAATTAATTTTTAAAGTTTTCTTTGTTATCGGATGTTACACTGTTATCGGATGTTAGCACCCCATCGGTGGATTTTGAATTCGAAAAGCATGCCAAATAATTGGTCACTAATTGGTCAGTGGGTCCCACTAATTGGTCAGCCATAGACAATTTTTTATGGCCATTTAAAGTTTTCCAAGGAAAACCAATTTTCCTGTCTAGACACCCTGTATACATAAATTTTCCAAAAAAAATTATGCCAATTAATTGGTCACTAATTGGTCATAATTGGTCAGCAGGTTTCGTTAATTGGTCAGCCATAGGAACTTTTTAATTAATTTTTAAAGTTTTCTTTGTTATCGGATGTTACCGTGTTATCGGATGTTAGCACGCCATCGGTGGATTTTCAAATCGAAACGTATGCCAAATAATTGGTCACTAATTGGTCATAATTGGTCAGGGGTCCCACTTATTGGTTAGCCATAGAAAATTTTTTATGGCCATTTAAAATTATCCAAGGGAAAAATAATTTTCCTGTCTAATCACCCTGTATACATAAATTTTCCAAAAAAAATTATGCCAATTAATTGGTCACTAATTGGTCATAATTGGTCAGCAGGTTTCGTTAATTGGTCAGCCATAGGAACTTTTTAATTAATTTTTAAAGTTTTCTTTGTTATCGGATGTTACCCTGTTATCGGATGTTAGCACCCCATCGGTAGATTTTACAATCGAAAAGCATGCCAAATAATTGGTCACTAATTGGTCATAATTGGTCAGTGGGTCCCACTAATTGGTCAGCCATAGACAATTTTTTATGACTATTTGAAGTTTTCCAAGGAAAATCAATTTTCCTGTCTAGACACCCTGTATACATAAATTTTCCAAAAAAAATTATGCCATTTAATTGGTCACTAATTGATCATAATTGGTCAGTGGGTCCAACTAATTGGTCAGCCATAGAAAATTTTTTATGACCATTTAAAGTTTTCCTAGGAAAATCAATTTTCCTGTCTAGACACCCTGTATACATAAATTTTCCAAAAAAAATTATGCCAATTAATTGGTCACTAATTGGTCATAATTGATCAGCAGGTTTCGTTAATTGGGCAGCCATAGGAACTTTTTAATTAATTTTTAAATTTTCTTTGTTATCGGATGTTATCGTGTTATCGGATGTTAGCACCGCATCGGTGGATTTTCAAATCGAAAAGTATGCCAAATAATTGGTCACTAATTGGTCATAATTGGCCAGCGGGTCCCACTAATTGGTCAGTCATAGAAAATTTTTTATGGCCATTTAAAATTTTCCAAGGGGAAAATAATTTTCCTGTCTAAACACCCTGTATACATAAATTTTCCAAAAAAAATTATGCCAATTAATTGGTCACTAATTGGTCATAATTGGTCAGTGGGTCCCACTAATTGGTCAGCCATAGACAATTTTTTATGACCATTTAAAGTTTTCCAAGGAAAATCAATTTTCCTGTCTAGACACCCTGTATACATAAATTTTCCAAAAAAAATTATGCCAATTAATTGGTCACTAATTGGTCATAATTGGTCAGTGGGTCCCACTAATTGGTCAGCCATAGACAATTTTTTATGGCCATTTAAAGTTTTCCAAGGAAAACCAATTTTCCTGTCTAGACACCCTGTATACATAAATTTTCCAAAAAAAATTATGCCAATTAATTGATCACTAATTGGTCATAATTGGTCAGCAGGTTTCGTTAATTGGTCAGCCATAGACAATTTTTTATGGCCATTTAAATTTTTCCAAGGAAAACCAATTTTCCTGTCTAGACACCCTGTATACATAAATTTTCCAAAAAAAATTATGCCAATTAATTGGTCACTAATTGGTCATAATTGGTCAGTGGGTCCCACTAATTGGTCAGTCATAGACAATTTTTTATGGCCATTTAAATTTTCCAAGGAAAACCAATTTTCCTGTCTAGACACCCTGTATACATAAATTTTCCAAAAAAAATTATGCCAATTAATTGGTCACTAATTGGTCATAATTGGTCAGCAGGTTTCGTTAATTGGTCAGCCATAGGAACTTTTTAATTAATTTTTAAAGTTTTCTTTGTTATCGGATGTTACCCTGTTATCGGATGTTAGCACCCCATCGGTGGATTTTCGATTCGAAAGGCATGCCAAATAATTAGTCACTAATTGGTCATAATTGGTCAGCGGGTCCCACTAATTGGTCAGCCATAGAAAATTTTTTATGGCCATTTAAAGTTTTCCAAGGGAAAAACAATTTTCCTGTTTAAACACCCTGTATACTTAAATTTTCCAAAAAAAATTATGCCAATTAATTGGTCACTAATTGTTCATAATTGGTCAGTGGGTCCCACTAATTGGTCAGCCATAGACAATTTTTTATGAGCATTTGAAGTTTTCCAAGGAAAATCAATTGTCCTGTCTAGACACCCTGTATACATAAATTTTCCCAAAAAAATTATGCAATTAATTGGTCACTAATTGGTCATAATTGGTCAGCAGGTTTCGTTAATTAGTCAGCCATAGGAACTTTTTAATTAATTTTTAAAGTTTTCTTTGTTATCGGATGTTACCCTGTTATCGGATGTTAGCACCCCATCGGTGGATTTTCGATTCGAAAGGTATGCCAAATAATTGGTCACTAATTGGTCATAATTGGTCAGCGGGTCCCACTAATTGGTCAGCCATAGACAATTTTTTATGACCATTTGAAGTTTTCCAAGGAAAATCAATTTTCCTGTCTAGACACCCCCTATACATAAATTTTCCAAAAAAAAATTATGCCAATTAATTGGCCACTAATTGGTCATAATTGGTCAGCAGGTTTCGTTAATTGGTCAGCCATAGGAACATTTTAATTAATTTTTAAAGTTTTCTTTGTTATCGGATGTTACCCTGTTATCGGATGTTAGCACCCCATCGGTGGATTTTCGATTCGAAAGGTATGCCAAATAATTGGTCACTAATTGGTCATAATTGGTCAGCGGGTCCCACTAATTGGTCAGCCATAGAAAATTTTTTATGGCCATTTAAAATTTTCCAAGGGAAAAACAATTTTCCTGTTTAAACACCATGTATACATAAATTTTCCAAAAAAAATTATGCCAATTAATTGGTCACTAATTCGTCATAATTGGTCAGTGGGTCCCACTAATTGGTCAGCCATAGACAATTTTTTATGACCATTTAAAGTTTTCCAAGGAAAATCAATTTTCCTGTCTAGACACCCTGTATACATAAATTTTCCAAAAAAAAATTATGCCAATTAATTGGTCACTAATTGGTCATAATTGGTCAGCAGGTTTCGTTAATTGGTCAGACATAGGAACTTTTTAATTAATTTTTAAAGTTTTCTTTGTTATCGGATGTTACCCTGTTATCGGATGTTAGCACCCCATCGGTGGATTTTCAAATCAAAAAGTATGCCAAATAATTGGTCACTAATTGGTCATAATTGGTCAGCGGGTCCCACTAATTGGTCAGCCATAGAAAATTTTTTATGGCCATTTAAAGTTTTCCAAGGGAAAAACAATTTCCTGTTTAAACACCCTGTATACATAAATTTTTCAAAAAAAATTATGCCAATTAATTGGTCACTAATTGGTCATAATTGGTCAGCAGGTTTCGTTAATTGGTCAGCCATAGGAACTTTTTAATTAATTTTTAAAGTTTTCTTTGTTATCGGATGTTATCGTGTTATCGGATGTTAGCACCCCATCGGTGGATTTTCAAATCGAAAAGTATGCCAAATAATTGGTCACTAATTGGTCATAATTGGTCAGCGGGTCCCACTAATTGGTCAGCCATAGAAAATTTTTTATGGCCATTTAAAATTTTCCAAGGGGAAAACAATTTTCCTGTCTAAACACCCTGTATACATAAATTTTCCAAAAAAAATTATGCCAATTAATTGGTCACTAATTGGTCATAATTGGTCAGCAGGTTTCGTTAATTGGTCAGACATAGGAACTTTTTAATTAATTTTTAAAGTTTTCTTTGTTATCGGATGTTACCCTGTTATCGGATGTTAGCACCCCATCGGTGGATTTTTAAATCAAAAAGTATGCCAAATAATTGGTCACTAATTGGTCATAATTGGTCAGCGGGTCCCACTAATTGGTCAGCCATAGAAAATTTTTTATGGCCATTTAAAGTTTTCCAAGGGAAAAAAAATTTTCCTGTTTAAACACCCTGTATACATAAATTTTCCAAAAAAAATTATGCCAATTAATTGATTACTAATTGGTCATAATTGGTCAGCAGGTTTCGTTAATTGGTCAGCCATAGGAACTTTTTAATTAATTTTTAAAGTTTTCTTTGTTATCGGATGTTACTCTGTTATCGGATGTTAGCACCCATCGGCGGATTTCCATATCGAAAAGTATGCCAAATAATTGCTCACTAATTGATCATAATTGATCAGTGGGCCCCTCTAATTGGTCAGCCATAGGAAATTTTTTATGGCCATTTAAAATTTTCCAAGCGAAAAATATTTTTCCTGCCTAGATACCCTGTATACATAAATCTTCCAATACAAGTTATGCGAATTAATTGGTCACTAATTGGTCATAATTGGTCAGCAGGTTTCGTTAATTGGTCAGCCATAAATTATGCTAATTAATTTGTCACTGATTGGATATCATTGGTCAGTAGGTCCCACTAAATGGTCAGCTATAGACAATTTCTTATGGCGATTTAGAAATTTTTAAGTTAAATAAAATTTTCCTGTCTAGACACCCTGTACACATGGAATTTCCAAATAAAATTATGCCAGTTAAATGTTCACTTATTCTTTATAATTTCTCAGTAGTAGGTCAATTATTTATCCCCTAACCATAAAGAAAATGCGGTTAGCGTTTTCAACAATTTTTCTCGGTTGCACTAAAAACTTGGTTATTCCATAATGCTTTCTTAATAATTATTTTTATCTTACGTGGCATCACAGTCGAAAAATGCGCGCAGAAGGCGTAAAGCTTAAATACAACATTGCTTATTTTTATAGAAAAGAAGCAATAGCAGAGATAATAAGAATTGCGCCTAAATGGATTCGTTCGCAGGTTCGAATCCGTCTATTTTATTATTATTATTTTTTTTTTCATTTAATTCTTTTAACATATTTTTTTAATTAATAGTTTTATTATTTAAGTATTATTTTTATTTAAAATATATTATTTTCCTTCCAAATTAAATATAACAATCATATGTTATAGACGTATACAACACAAACCTGGTTACAGCACCAAATTAAATACCTTTAGCTTAATCTCAAAATTAAACAATCATATGTAGACATTAAGCAAGTACAAGTATTGTTAAAAGTGTTACAAAATCACTTAAAAATAAAAAGAGCAGCTAAACAGAGAATACAATATGAAATGTTGTTTAATTTGCTTAGAGAATTGACGTTTCACAAATTGATCATCCATAAAAGATTTTTTATTAAGGTTTAAACTTGATGTTGTTGTTGTTGTTGTAGCGAGTAGGTTACTCCCCGAAGGCTTTGGGGAGTGTTATCGATGTGATAGTCCTTTGTCGGATACAGATCCGATACGCTCCGGTAACACAGCACCATTAAGGTGCTGGCCCGGCCATCTCGGGAACGATTTATATGGCCACATTGAACCTTCAGGCCATCCCTCCCTCCCCACCCCCAAGTTCCATGAGGAGCTTGGGGTCGCCAGAGCCTCGTCTGTTAGTGAAACGGGATTCGCCGCTCGAAGGTGAGGTTGACAGTTGGGTTGGAGAAGCTATATATTGCGCTACACAACCCCTTGAATCCCGTTTAAACTTGATCGAGGTACCAAGTTACTTGTCCAGACATTCTGTATAGTTACATGTTTGAAAAAATATATATGCCAAATAGTAAGTCACCATTGGTTATGACTTTTCAGTATGTTTTATTAATTAGAAACTCTTCCATAAATTTTTTATATTTTTCGTTATCGGCTACATTTATACGAAAACATAAAACCCGTTTTGAATATGACAAATTAGTATAACAATTCATTATTTACAGACCAATAAAACCAACATAACATTATATTTTATATTTGGTAAAAGTTTGGTGAGACATGGAGTAACTTTAATTAAGTTTTAATAGCTGTCAGCTTTAACCCATGCGTTTTTGCGGAGTATTTTCTTACTGGGAATTTGAGCTTATACGAATGTTAGCATGTAACTAGATGCAACCCAGTGTTGCCGTTCTCAAATTACCCAAAAAAACAATTTTCAATTCCCCAAAATATCAAAATTTCGTCAAATAAATTGTTTTGTTGCTTAGTGATAGGCAAAATAAGTTAACTTCGAACTTGTGACGACTGTAAATTACTTTGAAGCTGTAAAATAAATTGAAGTTAATTTCATTTTGACTATAGCAAGCTATGTTAGCCATTGTATCGTAAGCGCGAAATTATGGATTTCTATTTTTTTAAGTGAATACCTCGCAAGTAATAGTGTAAAATTTCGGGAAATAATAAGAAGTTTATTTTATTTTTTGGTTTGTTTGTGATTTCATGTCATCACAATTATATCGTATTTATGAATTTTAAAATGTTCCTACTCATAAAATTTTGGACACATGTCTTTACTTTCCAATGAACATTGGGTGGGTATCATACTAAATATAATTGAACCATATTTCACACCCATTTTCTGCTCTTTGTTTATTTTCTGAGATTGTAAGACAAAGGAAGACTTTCCGGTTACCCATATTTTGTATTTTGACATGTATTATTTTTGTTTACTTTAAACATTTTTGTATAAGCCATAAAAGCGACTAAGGCTTATAGCATATAAGAACATTGTAAAATAAGACATATAGGTTTCATTTTCAAAATATCGAGAGAGGTGTTAAAAGACGTGTATTGACCTCGACAATAATAATCCGAAGTGGGAAAATAAAAACTTACTTAATTTACAGTCGTCACAAGTTCGAAGTTAACTTATTTTGCCTATCACTAAGCAACAAAACAATTTATTTGACGAAATTTTGATATTTTGGGGAATTGAAAATTGTTTTTTTGGGTAATTTGAGAACGGCAACACTGGGTTGCATCTAGTTACATGCTAACATTCGTATAAGCTCAAATTCCCAGTAAGAAAATACTCCGCAAAAACGCATGGGTTAAAGCTGACAGCTATTAAAACTTAATTAAAGTTACTCCATGTCTCACCAAACTTTTACCAAATATAAAATATAATGTTATGTTGGTTTTATTGGTCTGTAAATAATGAATTGTTATACTAATTTGTCATATTCAAAACGGGTTTTATGTTTTCGTATAAATGTAGCCGATAACGAAAAATATAAAAAATTTATGGAAGAGTTTCTAATTAATAAAACATACTGAAAAGTCATAACCAATGGTGACTTACTATTTGGCATATATATTTTTTCAAACATGTAACTATACAGAATGTCTGGACAAGTAACTTGGTACCTCGATCAAGTTTAAACGGGATTCAAGGGGTAGTGTAGCGCAATATATAGCTCCTCCAACCCAATTGTCAACCTCACCTTCGAGCGGCGAATCCCGTTTCACTAACAGACGAGGCTCTGGCGACCCCAAGCTCCTCATGGAACTTGGGCGTGGGGAGGGAGGGATGGCCTGAAGGTTCAATGTGGCCATATAAATCGTTCCCGAGATGGTCGGGCCAGCACCTTAATGGTGCTGTGTTACCGGAGCGTATCGGATCTGTATCCGACAAAGGACCATCACATCGATAACACTCCCCAAAGCCTTCGGGGAGTAACCTACTCGCTACAACAACAACAACAACATCAAGTTTAAACCTTAATAAAAAATCTTCTATGGATGATCAATTTGTGAAACGTCAATTCTCTAAGTAAATTAAACAACATTTCATATTGTATTCTCTGTTTAGCTGTTTTTTTTATTTTTAAGTGATTTTGTAACACTTTTAACAATATTTGTACTTGCTTTATGTCTACATATGATTGTTTAATTTTGAGATTAAGCTAAAGGTATTTAATTTGGTGCTGTAACCAGGTTTGTGTTGTATACGTCTATAACATATGATTGTTATATTTAATTTGGAAGGAAAATAATATATTTTAAATAAAAATAATACTTAAATAATAAAACTATTAATTAAAAAAATATGTTAAAAGAATTAAATGAAAAAAAAAAAATAATAATAATAATAAAATACACGAATTCGAACTTGCGAACGAATCCATTTAGGCGCAATTCTTATTATCTCTGCTATTGCTTCTTTTCTATAAAAATAAGCAATGTTGTATTTAAGCTTTACGCCTTCTGCGCGCATTTTTCGACTGTGATGCCACGTAAGATAAAAATAATTATTAAGAAAGCATTATGGAATAACCAAGTTTTTAGTGCAACCGAGAAAAATTGTTGAAAATGCTAACCGCATTTTCTGTATGGTTAGGGGATAAATAATTGACCTACTACTGAGAAATTATAAACAATAAGTGAACATTTAACTGGCATAATTTTATTTGGAAATTCCATGTGACACCCTGTACCCTAGACAGGAAAATTTTATTTAACTTAAAAATTTCTAAATCGCCATAAGAAATTGTCTATAGCTGACCATTTAGTGGGACCTACTGACCAATGATATCCAATCAGTTGACCAATTATGACCAATTAGTGATCAATTAATTGGCATAACTTGTATTGGAAGATTTATGTATACAGGGTATCTAGGCAGGAAAAATATTTTTCGCTTGGAAAAATTTAATTGGCCATAAAAAATTTCCTATGGCTGACCAATTAGTGGGGCCCACTGATCAATTATGACCAACTAGTGAGCAATTCTTTGGCATACTTTTCGATATGGAAATCCGCCGATGGGTGCTAACATCCGATAACAGGGGGCCTACTCTGTATTGCGATGCGAAAGGCATTGCGATGCGAAAATAAATTGCGATGCGAAAGGTAATTGGAACTCTGTAGCACTATCGCATCGCTAACAATGTCGCTTTTTTATTTTTCGCTAATTTTTTGCTTGAGTATGCATCACTGACCAAACTCAAAGAAAGAGAACAAAAGAAACAAGGCGATTACAATTTCGGCAAACGATTAATTTTTGTTGAACAAATTAAAAAAAGATTCTGTAGCATTATGGAACGATTTAAATGAAGAAAGGATTGATTTAAATGAAGAAATCCTCCCAGTTCAGAAATTTAACTGAAAGAAGTGAACGTGATAAATACAGAAAACGTGGAAAATCATAGAATGGGAAATATTGCTAGTTGTATCAGAGAACAAATAAAAAATGACATGATTTCAAATAGAAATGCTTTATAAAAAAGTGGTTTCGATTTAATTGTTATTTATTTATGTATTTTAAGTCCACTAGGATTTCAAATTGTTGCTTTTGTGTTTGTTTTGTTTTTTGAGTTGTCCTATATATTTTTAAATGAATATAAAGATATCAATTTATAAAATCATCAATTAATACTTACATATTTGAACAATGCGAATGCCTATTACTTGTAGCAAGAAGAATGCGAAAATGAATGCTGTTTGACATTCGCTTTCGCTTTACAGAGTGCCGGCAATGCGAAAAGGGAGAAAAATTGCGAATGGGCAAAATGTGAATGCGAAAGTCAAAATATACATGCGAATGTCAAGATACAGAGTACCGATTTTGCGATTTCGCGTATTTTTTCTTTCGCATCGCAATACAGGGTAGGCCCCCAGAGTAACATCCGATAACAAAGAAAACTTTAAAAATTAATTAAAAAGTTCCTATGTCTGACCAATTAACGAAACCTGCTGACCAATTATGACCAATTAGTGACCAATTAATTGGCATAATTTTTTTTTTGGAAAATTTATGTATACAGGGTGTCTAGACAGGAAAATTGATTTTCGTTGGAAAACTTTAAATGATCATAAAAAATTGTCTATGGCTGACCAATTAGTGGGACCCACTGACCAATTATGACGAATTAGTGAACAATTAATTGCCACAATTTTTTTTGGAAAATTTATGTATACAGGGTGTTTAAAGAGGAAAATTGTTTTTCCCTTGGAAAATTTTAAATGGCCATAAAAAATTTTCTATGGCTGACCAATTAGTGGGACCCGCTGACCAATTATGACCAATTAGTGACCAATTATTTGGCATACCTTTCGAATCGAAAATCCACCGATGGGGTGCTAACATCCGATAACAGAGTAACATCCGATAACAAAGAAAACTTTAAAAATTAATTAAAAAGTTCCTATGGCTGACCAATTAACGAAACCTGCTGACCAATTATGACCAATTAGTGACCAATTAATGGCATAATTTTTTTTGGAAAATTTATGTATAGAGGGTGTCTAGACAGGAAAATTGATTTTTCTTGGAAAACTTCAAATGGTCATAAAAAATTGTCTATGGCTGACCAATTAGTGGGACCCGCTGACCAATTAGTGACCAATTATTTGGCATACCTTTCGAATCGAAAATCCACCGATGGGGTGCTAACATCCGATAACAGGGTAACATCCGATAACAAAGAAAACTTTAAAAATTAATTAAAAAGTTCCTATGGCTGACCAATTAACGAAACCTGCTGACCAATTATGACCAATTAGTGATCAATTAATTGGCATAATTTTTTTTGGAAAATTTATGTATACAGGGTGTCTAGACAGAAAAATTGATTTTCCTTGGAAAATTTCAAATGCTCATAAAAAATTGTCTATGGCTGACCAATTAGTGGGACCCACTGAACAATTATGAACAATTAGTGACCAAATTATTGGCATAATTTTTTTTGGAAAATTTATGTATACAGGGTGTTTAAACAGGAAAATTGTTTTTCCCTTGGAAAACTTTAAATGGCCATAAAAAATTTTCTATGGCTGACCAATTAGTGGGACCCGCTGACCAATTATGACCAATTAGTGACCAATTATTTGGCATGCCTTTCGAATCGAAAATCCACCGATGGGGTGCTAACATCCGATAACAGAGTAACATCCGATAACAAAGAAAACTTTAAAAATTAATTAAAAAGTTCCTATGGCTGACCAATTAACGAAACCTGCTGACCAATTATGACCAATTAGTGATCAATTAATTGGCATAATTTTTTTTGGAAAATTTATGTATACAGGGTGTCTAGACAGGAAAATTGATTTTCCTTGGAAAATTTTAAATGGTCATAAAAAATTGTCTATGGCTGACCAATTAGTTGGACCCACTGACCAATTATGACCAATTAGTGACCAATTAATTGGCATAATTTTTTTTGGAAAATTTATGTATACAGGGTGTTTAGACGGGAAAATTGTTTTCCTCTTGGAAAATTTTAAATGGCCATAAACAATTTTCTATGGCTGACCAATTAGTGGGACCCGCTGACCAATTATGACCAATTAGTGACCAATTATTTGGCATACTTTTCGATTTGAAAATCCACCGATGGGGTGCTAACATCCGATAACACGATAACACGATAACATCCGATAACAAAGAAAATTTTAAAAATTAATTAAAAAGTTCCTATGGCTGACCAATTAACGAAACCTGCTGACCAATTATGACCAATTAGTGACCAATTAATTGGCATAATTTTTTTTGGAAAATTTATGTATACAGGGTGTCTAGACAGGAAAATTGATTTTCCTAGGAAAACTTTAAATGGTCATAAAAAATTTTCTATGGCTGACCAATTAGTGGGACCCACTGAGCAATTATTATCAATTAGTGACCAATTAATTGGCATAATTTTTTTTGGAAAATTTATGTATACAGGGTGTTTAAACAGGAAAATTGTTTTTCCCTTGGAAAATTTTAAATGGCCATAAAAAATTTTCTATGGCTGACCAATTATTGGGACCCGCTGAACAATTATGACCAATTAGCGACCAATTATTTGGCATACCTTTCGTATCGAAAATCCACCGATGGGGTGCTAACATCCGATAACAGGGTAACATCCGATAACAAAGAAAACTTTAAAAATTAATTAAAAAGTTCCTATGGCTGACCAATTAACGAAACCTGCTGACCAATTATGACCAATTAGTGTCCAATTAATTGGCATAATTTTTTTTGGAAAATTTATGTATACAGGGTGATTAGACAGGAAAATTATTTTTCCCTTGGAAAATTTTAAATGGCCATAAAAAATTTTCTATGGCTGACCAATTAGTGGGACCCCCTGACCAATTATGACCAATTAGTGACCAATTATTTGGCATACGTTTCGATTTGAAAATCCACCGATGGGGTGCTAACATCCGATAACACGATAACATCCGATAACAAAGAAAATTTTAAAAATTAATTAAAAAGTTCCTATGGCTGACCAATTAACGAAACCTGCTGACCAATTATGGCCAATTAGTGACCAATTAATTGGCATAATTTTTTTTGGAAAATTTATGTATACAGGGTGTCTAGACAGGAAAATTGGTTTTCCTTGGAAAACTTTAAATGGCCATAAAAAATTTTCTACGGCTGACCAATTAGTGGGACCCACTGACCAATTATGACCAATTAGTGGCCAATTATTTGGCATGCTTTTCGAATTCAAAATCCACCGATGGGGTGCTAACATCCGATAACAGTGTAACATCCGATAACAAAGAAAACTTTAAAAATTAATTAAAAAGTTCCTATGGCTGACCAATTAACGAAACCTGGTTTCCAATTATGACCAATTAGTGACCAATTAATTGGCATAATTTTTTTGGAAAATTTATGTATACAGGGTGTTTAAACAGGAAAATTGTTTTTCCCTTGGAAAACTTTAAATGGCCATAAAAAATTGTCTATGGCTGACCAATTAGTGGGACCCGCTGACCAATTATGACCAATTAGTGACCAATTATTTGGCATATGTTTTGTTATAAAATTCCAGAAATGGGGTGCCAACATCCCACACCCGACCATGAAAATTTTAAAATTTCCATACAATTTTTTCTAATGCTGACCAATTACTGAAACCTGCTGACCAATTATGACCAATTAGTGACCAATTATTTGGCATATGTTTTGTTATAAAATTCCAGAAATGGGGTGCTAACATCCCAGAGCCAGAAAAAGTCGATAAAAATTCAGCGTACAGATAAACCGTCGCAAATCGGAAATTGTTTGTGACTTTGGAAAGTTGACAATTGCTTGCACTTTGTGTACTGTTGGTGTACTTCCTGTAGATGAAATGTGAAAACTAAGAAAGTCGATTTCTTGAACTCTAATTTTACACTTCGCAGGATTGATGATCGTTTCAAACTCACGAAAGAAAATGTTGTCCGCTCGTTGTTAGATGCAATTAAGACATCGTCGATATATACGAAAGCGAAGTCTAAACCACGACATAACTCATCCATCAAGCGTTGGAAACTTTGTGCAGCATTCCTCAATCCAAAGGGCATTTTGAGAAATTCAAATAAACCAAACGGCGTAATAATAGCGGTTTTCTCTATATCCTGCGGATTTACATTTACTTGATGGTATGCCCGAAAAAGATCTGAGTTCGAGAAAACTTTGCATCCATGAAGACAGTGTACGTAATCTGTGATGAAGGGAATAGGATACCGATCTGGAACGGTTATTTTATTCAACGATAGTCGCCACATGGTCTCTACTCTCCATTTGCTTTATGAAGAGGATTGGACCAACTACTTTTTGATGCTCGAATAATATGATTGTTTAACATAAACTTAAACTCCTTTTTTGTAATAGCTAAACGTTTTGAATCCCTTTTGCCCGAACTTTTGTCTCAATATGATGAAAAATGTTATTATTTTTACTGCACTGCGAAAGTGCTACATTGTGAATGTCAGGAAATTCTTCTAATAATTTATGATAAACACTGTTGTCCTTTAAAATTGTTGTTACACCTAATGATGTCTCAACAGAAATTTTAGCAAATGCTGTCAAAAGTGTCTTTCCGTCAATTAATTTGCAATTTTTTAAATCCGGCAACAAATGAAAATGTTTGAGGAAATCTGCTACAACAAACAACCAAGAAAACGATTTGCGAAGTCCAAGATCAAGTTGAAGCATTTTGGTACCAAAAGTTTTAATTTGCCTACCATTTGCAGCAAAAAGTTGGACGCCATCTTCTACACATTTTTGTGGTAAAGATTTATCCATGGAAATTACAGAGATATCAGCTCCAGTGTCAATCAAAAAATTTTGTATAGTTGATTTATCATAAACGATCCGACACGCTATTTAGTTTTTTGGTACAAAACTACAAGGTGCTATGTATTTTGAAGCTTTTTACCAAACCGATTGTGATACGAACAGTAGTTCGGATTGTTACTCCGACTTGCAGATCGATGGCGTGATCGAGATCTTGGACGATAACTGTGTTTACTACGATTAAGAACTGAAAACCGTTTTTCGGGCGCTTCAATTTGCGATTCACCCTGTAGTTTGTCTAAGGTGGCAATATTTGCTGGACGAGCCATATCCATAATTTTGTCAGCTTGTTCCGCAAGTTTATTAATATCTTGCTGATCACTGATGCTGATAATTGCTCGTACTTTTTCAGGCAACTGTTCTAAAAATAGCGATTTCAGAACGTTATCACCAACTTCACCGCGACCTAAGCTCTGCATCGTTTGCAACAAATGGGAAGGTTGTTGGTCACCCATAACTTGACCACTTAAAAAGCGTTTAAGCTTGCGTTCAGAAGATTCACGGAAAGCAGCAAAGATACGTGCCTTAAAAGTTTCATACTACATCCCAGGGGATGTAGATTCCAACACATCACTTACTAAATCTAACGTACTTGGATCAATACTAGCAACGAGGTGTTTAAACTTTGTTTCATCCGCAGTTATGCGTTGTAATGAGAAAATGGTCTCAACTTGAAAAAACCATTCTGTTGGCTTTTTGGTCCAAAACGGTGGGAATTTCTGTATAGTCGCTGCATGTATCCGAATCCATCAAACTATCTGCGGATGGTGAAATTTGGATTGGTGTTGGAGGTGAAAGACCTGGTACGATCTGTTTTTGATGTTCTATATTATCATTGCGGGTTGTTGGTCTAAATAATGTTATATTTTACAAAAATTTTTACACAAATTTACAAACAATTTATTTAATTTAGAATTGTTGTTTTTGAATTGTTGATTGATGATGAACTTGATGCGGAACTGCACGACCAACCAACAACTTTTGTTTATAGCGTTTCGACTTCTAGATGAACTATGAACTATTTTGAACCTTTTTTATCGTGTTGGTTCAATTAAATACAAAAAATCCGATTTACAAATGTATATAAAAATATTTTAATTTTATAACGATTTAAAAATTACACGATAGTTATTCAATTATAATATGACAATATAAAGAAAAAAATTGATGGCAAAAAAAATATTACAATTAAAAATCAGTGCCAACTAACTATAATTATTAAAGAATTTCAAAAGCACATTGTTGTTAGTAATGAGTTAAAAGCCACTATAATGCGATACATCTCGAACTATATTTTTCGCCGATTTTAAAAACATTCTTAAGTCTTCCGAATTGAGCGTTTATTATAAACTTCGCGAAATACAGTCTACAACACACAAATCCGCTTCCCATAAAACAGTACTCATTGTGGAAAAGGCAAAGGGTTTTAAGAACCACGGACTAAGGTACTTTTATGGTGCTTGTTACCGAAAAGTACTTGATCTATATCAGACGAAGGACCATCAACATCAATAATACTCCTCAAAACTTCTCGGGATTATCTGTATCGCCCCAAAGACAACAACAACGAAAAAATGATGTGTAATACGCGTCTCTTAACATTTGTTCTTACCATAGGTGTGGCCGTGGCGAATGTTAGCCTCACTACGCTGCTACTAAATAAATGCACAAAACAATAAAGCAAGCCGCCACACTTTTGTACATGTACACATTAAAGCAATCAGTCACACTTATTTACATGAACACATCAAAGCAAGCAACCACACATACGCATAACCAACAGCTTGAAGAAAGAGAAACAATCACATATCACGTTATCATCAGCTAAGAGCAGAAGACCTTACTCACACATATACCAGCATATAACTAAATAAACAAGTATGCGATACAACTGTTCCATGATCTAAAAAGTCTAGACCTTAGGAGAAATATGCGAACGTGGCAACATAGAGTATTAAAGCAGCGAAAGCTGAGGAATAACTAATCAGTTTGATTTAAACGCGCTTTTGTGAATTACGTGATAGTGAATTATAACTGTATCTATCCCAAAGTAGTCTACATAAAGACCATTTTGCAATACTGAATACTCGAGTTATTTATTCGACAGTTTAGCGATTCGAACGTTAGCAGAATGTGCATAATTATCATTAGCTCCCCAAAATTCGTTACAATACCACATTTTCTTCATTCAAGGTACAGATTTGAGTTACAAAAGTTCTCAAGTAAATGGAAAATAACCAAAAGTAATACGAACAAAAAATATTTTTATACTCCATGCAGAATTGGAAAAATAAGCTCAACATTACTTCTTTTAATAAAAATGTTCAGCATATCCAAAGCGTTGAAAGTAATCTTTCTGAATACTGAGTTTAAACAATTTTAAATTTAAACTCCATTTCTAATTAAAATTCTGCTTTAATTTGAAACTTACATTATTTACAAAGTTCT
Source organism: Eurosta solidaginis (assembly GCF_040869045.1). Lineage (NCBI taxonomy): Eukaryota > Metazoa > Arthropoda > Insecta > Diptera > Tephritidae > Eurosta > Eurosta solidaginis. Next base: position 21,602 of record NW_027137312.1, on the reverse strand, counting down.
GTAATTACTATTCTAAAATACTCTACAAATTTTCGGTTTGATATTCACATTTCAACAAGGGAATATTTCAGCTAATCCGCTAATTACCGAAAATACATTTTTGTTTTGTGAGAATAAAAATTGTTGTCGCATTAACATTTAATAATAACTCTCACAAGGATCCTAATGGCGGATGAGCAAAATGTGTATAAAAGGAAAAACAACAAAAAAGGCAAAGTTTAGCAACAAATTTTAAAGCGTGCGGATGAGCATTCAAATAGAGTAGAGGATAGAGGCATTTGCTTTGACACCAGTGTGAATGTACGTGAAATCGAGTTCGAAACCCAGCACACAGTGACATTCCAAAACATGTTCTAATAATCATAGCCGTGTGTAAATTTTTTAATTTTCGCTAACATCAATAAAAAATATTTTTTTACAAAAAAGTAAGTGTATTTCAAAATATATATTTTTTAGAATAAAATAAAAAAATATTAATTTCAAATTAAAATATTTTAACAAATATTTTTTACTAATGATAATAAAAACAAAACCAATTAGAAAAAAATATTTTCGTTTCAAATTTATAACGATAGCTTGCGACTTTGATTTTAGTCTAAATAGCGGTAAATGACTATAAATGATGTAGTGCTTGTGAAGCAGCCTGCAAAGGAAACCACAGCAAACCGTTTTTGTTATGTTTTGTTGAGCCTGTTTAATTATTCAACACAATTCAACAAACTAAATAATTAATTGATGTAAAATTAGAATTTTTTTGTTTTTTTCTAATAAACACCGGGAAAAATAAAATATTTGTACAAAGGCAATTTAAAAACATATTTTTTATGAAATTAATGTCAGTTTATAAGCAGTACAACAACAAAGACTTAACGGCCCTCATACCCTTGCCACTAATATTAAGATAGTAGGCAGGGAAACTTTGTCGAATAAATTTGTTTTTTGTTTATTAGTTTTGTAATCAAATATGCAGAAAAATCGTATTTCAAAATACAGTATGATTTTAGTAAATAATCACGACAACAAAAACAGCAAGCAGCCACACTTGTGTACATGTGGGGTGTACAAGCAAGCAGACGAAGAATATTCCACACGCATAACCAGCAACTTAAAACAAATAGATTATCCCACATACACATATGTACTCTTCAGCTAAAAGGAGAAGTGGTTCCTCACACATACAGACGCATACAGCCAATGAACCAAGTATGCGATACAACTGTTCCATATTCGTGAAAAGTCTAGACCTTAGGAGAAATATGCGAACGAGGCAACAGAGAGTATAAAAGCATAGCAAGGTGAGGAATAACTAATCAGTTTGATTTAAACACGCTTTCGTAAAGTGGATTACTACTCCCAAAGTAGTCCAAATAACTACCATTTTGCAATACTGAATATTGAATTTATTTATATGAGGGTTCAGCGATTTGAACGTTAGCAGAAGGTGCATAATTATCGGAACTCCACAAAATTCGTTACAATAGGAGGTAAGCAGGAAGAATAAGAACAACATTAGGATCGATGAAGAGGAGTAGTTAGAGTAAGACTTAAATAAGAGTAAAAGGAGAGAGACGAACAAGACGAATATGGGTAAGAATTACAGAAGAATAAAAGATTAAGACTTACATAAGAGTAAAAGGAGATATAATTAGACAAAAAGCAGTTTTCCCAAATTATTAAATAAATTATAAAAAAATTAAAAATTGCTTCAAATAAATGTTTTCATACATTTAAAAAAAAAAAGCAATACGGCCAATCCCCGATTAAATCATACAAAAAGCAGTAAGATTTCCAGTAGAATGAAAGGGATAAGGAAATTGAGTGGGCTGATTATGATAAAGTGAAAAGAAGCAGAGGCGGAGAAATAAAAGGTTGGGAAGACTGGTACAGTAATGAATGGAGAAGAAGAAAAAGTCGGAACCAAAAGACTGAAAAATCTAATATTATTTAACGCGTTTTCAAAGCTAGCTAAAAGTACTGGCTATGACGATTTTATAAGCAAGATACTTCTTTTTGCCATCATTCACTTTTTCTGCTTAATGAGTCTGCCTTTCGAAATAGCAGCGTGACGTTCATTTGGCAATACAGTCTCTCTACCACCACAATTCTAACACCAAAACTGCGCTTATTTGCATGGCCACTCCAGTAATTGCCATTTTTTATATTTTTTCCCTGCTTAATCTACCGCATATGTTGGATGGCGATTATTTCGGCTATTGCTTTCAATAGGGTATCAACCAAACCCATTAAAGGAGCGGAAATTCCAGGTGCATGCTCTCAAATCATAGCTCCTTAAACGTTTGAAGGGATCGCCATCAATGGAGGATTGTCTTATTAAACGAGGCCTTGTTTTTGTTTTCATTGGAGTGCAACTTTGTGTGGGGGTCTTAAGCTCACTGCACAACCTGGAAATCGGCAATGAAAGTATTACTTGCAAATTTATATAGCGAACCACTTCAGCCACAACAGACGTCAGCTTGCAGCCGCACCTTGCGGTGGGAAGACGGTGCCGAAAAAAATCCCCCAGCTAGCTTTCAAAACGAAAATGTAAGAGTTGCCTAGCAAACTTTGGCGCCTTCTTATTTTAGCTCACCACTAAACGGATGTTCAGTGGGTACCAAGAGGATACTTGGCCGCAAGCGATCGGAAGTAGTGAGCTGCCTGATTGGCATGCAAAAGAATCACCCTGGCCATTCCCTGGAGGATGGCAGTGAGAAGCTTTCCCCACATGCTTGGCCTTCTACACACGGCTCCAGCCGGCAAAGATGTTTACAAATCAAAAATTTATACAATTCGTAATCAAATAATAAGAAATAATTAAATATCTCGAAAGCAAAGAAAAGTTTTCTTCCATATGTGTGTAGATACGCACATATCCTCCAGCTAGCCCCCACTAATACCTTAATGAAATTGGAAATAAATTTGTATGGAATTTTGTCTAAACGCAAATTCCGTACATTTCAAATAAAAATTTCAAACTTTTGCTAAATAGAAAGTGCTTTTGGAGCGTTTATTATTTCACTGCTACGCTTTGGACAAAAACCAATTACACCTACATACATGCACACAAGAAAAATTATTACGTATACTAGCAACCAATAGAAATTGCATTTAAATTCATTTGCGCATATATATATATATATATATTATGCAGTGAATAATAATAAAAAATTTGTGTTTTGTGTTATTACAAATTTAAAATAATTTACTTAAAACACACAATAAGCTGGTGACCAAAATAAAGGAAAATGTAGAACACGTAGCCCAGGTTAAATGAGTTCAGAGTGAAAGAGGAAAAGGTGAGCAGTGAGGTGACCAAAAACACATAAAGCCATTTAGTTGCAGAGGCTAATATACAGAGATAGAAGTTTGGAATGAATTGGAAACTAAAGAACACGATCAAATATGTTTGTTTGTTTTTTAAACCAAGCACAGTTTACTACCCATTTCAAACTTTTTTGTGTTACTTTTAAAACCACTAAATAGTTTTAGATATCTTGGCTTAAATTTTAGTCCAGGCACTCTTAAAATTAAAATCAAAAAGTTTTACCGTTACCGCGTTTCTCAAGATTTACCCAAGTTTTCATATATTTTAGTCTAGAGATTTGGAAATTTGGAAAAATGGAAATTTTCTTTAAAAAAATTAAAAAAAAAATATTTCAGTTCAAAACCAGTTATATGAGCTTGTTTTGTTTTCAACATTGCAAGGCCTGTATTTCATACCAAAAAAAAGTTGGTCGTTCAAGTGAACCAAAAAGTTTAAGATTTAAACCAAAACTATCAACTTGAATGTGTCAATTTGGGCTTTGTAAGAGGAATATAAAGTATTAAGTCTGTCTTAGTGTTAAAGCAAGACGTGAATACCAAGTACTAGCTGATCGATGTCTAAACATCGTTTGATATTTTATTGTTTTCGTAGCACAGATCGTTTTTTTTTTCAGATCATATGCCCTCAACAGGCGGGCTAATTGCTGTTTTAATATGAGCCCAATGTTGGGCGTAAATAGAAACTTTGCAAACATTTAACTTTTTACTAACTAAAGACTTTTCACTATTTTGTATAGTTTGGATTTTCGATAGAACTCTGCTAAACAGGCGAGCTTTTTTATGTGTTTGTAATCGTCCAACAGAAGACGCGATTTGAGACTTGGCATCGAGATTTAGCTTCTCTACCCAACAGGCGGAAAAATTCTTTGAAGAACAAGCGCACAAAATGTGGCGCAAATAAAAACTTTGAGGTAGTAGAATCGGAGTAATTTTCAAGAGCATTTTAATACTAAAGTTTACTAGGCAGAAATGGTAGACCCAAAACCTATCTCAGCTCAACAAGCGAGTTGATTCTCATAGTACTAAGCGCCCAATGTTGGGCGCAAATAGAATTTTTACAACAAAATTAAACTGCTGACAAACAAACGACAATTTATTGGTTTGTATAGTTTGGGCTTACTTTAAATCTTTACTAAATTGGTGGAGAAATCCAACCCCAACCTGGGGCGCATGTACAAAATTTTAAGTCGCTGCATTTGGTGTATAACATTTTAATACTTAGGGTTTTGAGTTCTTGTCGCGAACAGCTTGTAAAATAAAAAGTTGTGTAAAATTAATAATTTGCTGACCAGTTTGGTATTTATTTGAATTTATATGTTATGTATGCTTTGCTGGTCTAGTGTAGCTAGTGCAAGTAAAAACTCATAATTTTCTTCACTATCACCCTTCGTTTCGCCAAGCTCCTTGCCATCCTCAGTGGTATATTCTTTATTTTAACAAAAGTAACAAAAAGACAAAACAAAATCCATTGTGTTTAACATTTTGTGGCACCCTGTTTACGATATTATGCATGTCAGACGCGTTTTGTATTGGGCCTCATTGTTCCTTAATTATAATGCTCTCTTAATATGGCATTAAATTGCAAGCATTGATAAAGTTACTGCAGAAACGTGCATTCGGACAGTTGAATGTTATTGAATGTGCTAACTATTATATTATGTCTACACTAAATAGGAGATATTTTATGTAAGTTTACGCACTGTTGCATACGTACAGACATATAAATATAAAGCAAATTTGTATTTATGCAAGTTTTGTTCATTTATATAAACGAGCCATGTTTGTGTGTTGCGCAATAAGCTCTGATTAATGTTTCGAATTATCTCAAAAGTGACTATATTTTAATGTGCTTCTGTGTATAGTAAAACCATTATGGCATTTTGTGTATATACGTGTTCTGCGCAGTTAAATTGTATAAATGTCCCTATGTAGCCGTGTTATGAGTTTAACTTTAAAATTATGCACTTCAAAGGTTGAGCATATGTTGGGTTACTATTTGCTTCCCTGCAATTTTCAGTTCAATATGGCAGATTTTGAGTTCAACTCTCAGCTCCCGCAAAGCTAGCTGACGAAGAAGTGAAATTCAGACACATGTTCATCACTATGTGCTAGTTTTGTAATTTTTCTCTAATATCCATAAAAAAATGTTGTACAAAGCAACTAAATACATATAAATAATATTGATGTAATAGTGAACAGAGGAGGCATTGCTTATGATGCACTGCTAGAAAATCCAATGTCACTGATGAAGTTCTGTTGAAGAAGCCAAAAAACATTTCCCACAATTGGGATTTAAAACATACAATGTATATGGGGTATTCCATCCCATTTCGACTAATTTTGAACCAGACCCCTTTAGAATTGGCTGAAAGTTTTTCTTCTTTTTCTAGCTTACGAAAACTGAAAAATTACAAAAAAAAAACACTTTAAAGTTTTTTTTGTATTGTAATGTATTGTAATGTAAAAACAAATTAAAAAAAAAAGATCCCAAACGGTCAGTTTTTGAAAAAGTTATAGCATTTTGAAAACAAAAACGGTGTTTTTTTAAAAATTCATAACTTTTTTTGAGTTGGATGAAACAATTTCAAAAAATTCTGAAAAACGTCTTTCGTAAGCTAGAAAAAGAAGAAAAACTTTCAGCCAATTCTAAAGGGGTCGGGTTCAAAATTGTTCGAAATGGGATGGAATATCCCATATATACCTTATCGTGTATAAAAGGAATTGCAACAAAAAAGTTATGCTTGGAAATAAATAAAAAGTGGGCAGCATTTAGATGGGTACCATATATTTTAGACGCATCCCTCAAATAATTTACTAAAAAAAATCTATAAAATTCAATCAAAAATGCAAAACGAAACAACAAATTTTATTTGGAAATTAATAAGCAGTTGCCAAACAGGCTCAATCGAAGCAACGTCTGGTTGCAGTACAACTTTTCCTCATTTGCCTTCTAGATCATCCTTTTCTTTTTTATTTCTACAAGTTATAAACTAAGCCACTCTATACTATTAATTAGCAAATTGGGGTTGTTTTCTTTTTATTATTTGCGAATTTCAACCTTATTCTTATCTCACTCCGTTTTTACCTCCCCGCTCCTCTTTTTTCCTCTCTTTTCATCATCCACTGAAATACCATCTCCATATCAATAACCTGCAGTGAATATAGGAGACAGTCACCCATAGCGATCGTTTGCTTTATAACTTCTTTGATTTCTTTCGAACTGATACTCATCGAATGCAGTGCGGGAGAGTTGACTGTTATACCAACGGTGCTTAAGTTTCACCTATATATTTTGATTAACATTGGCAATTTCAACACGTCACTATGCCGCAAGCAAGTAAATGTAAAATAACAACAGCAATGTAGGCAGATGAGAGAAAAAACAAGCTACCCACATATGTACAAAGTAACAAGGAGCACAGATGACATTACGCAACAAAGAGCGAGTATGGCATTTTATTAACGTAAAACATACGCATAGAAGGCAAAAGCGAACAGAAGATGCAGAGAGCGAAGAAAAATATATAAGCAACTTATCGAGAAGGCGCTTCGAGGAAAGTCTGCACTTTGGAAGAATTAAGCGAACGAGGCAACTGAGTTCTTTACATGTCCAAGTGATTGTCGTTGAATTATATTTTAACATGCAACAAGGTGCTTCAGTCACTATTTCTCTTGGCTATCAGCCGCCAATTGGTCACACCAAGGGAGTTCAAGTCGTTTTTTACCTGGTTCTTCTAGAGTAGTGGATGCCGCGCTCTTCCCCTGCTTTCATAGGAGAGGTTTGATAAAAAATACTTTCTTTGCCGGAGCATCATCTTGCATTCGCATAACATGGCCTGGGAAGCGTAGCCACTGCATTTTAATTCGCTGGACTATGTCAATATATCTTTTTTGGTACTCACCGTCACACCCACAGTATTACGGATAACTATGTTATTGGTTTAACAGCGCCTACCACACCGAAGGTCCGGTGTTCAAGTTCCAGGCAAAACAACACCAAAACTCTAGAAAAAAGTTGTTTCAATTTGAATTCAAAAGCCAAAGCTTCAAAAGCCGTGAATATCAATGATGTGGACATGCCTGTGTTAAATATCTTAGATATTGAGGCAAAGTTTACCGTACTAAAGCGTATTCTTCAACCTATTCTTATCATCTTCTGTTATTCCTAGGAAATTGAAACATGATAGGGGTTTTCCACTTCTAAAACCTAGGAAACCATCAAATCAGGCAGGATTATATCAAACAGTATCTGACCATTCCCCCAGAGCGAACTTAGGTGAAACTTGTATACTCCTTTACTACCTGTTCTTCTTCCTCACTGCCTCTGTTATACTGCAAGCCTTGAAAGCGTTAAGCTTATGGTTTACTCCCAAAATACAGCTGAGATTAGCTGGCACCCAATAATATCATCCGGTCTTTAGTAATCGAAAGCATTACTAATTACCCATATAATTTTGTAGCAATCTCGTTAGACAAATGTAAAAACGTCAACATTTCATCAGACCAAAATTTAATTGGTTACGCAGTTAATCATAGTTAAACAAAAGGCTTCATAATCTTCTTGCTATTCGCTAACTATCTCTATATCTGAACTCACTTTGTATGCCAGGGCAATGCATTTCAACTATAGACCTAATCATACTAAACTGAAATTGTATTTTCAATATTTATGAATTCATTCCTATTTGGCTGCGGTGAAGCTCTATGTAAGATGATAAGTAGAAGCTGAATAGAAGTGAGGACTGCATGGAAATGGAGTTGTTTCGTTGGCGTTGACGTTAATATGGCTACTATATCTTAATTTTGTACGTGCTCATGTACGGAGGAGTGAAAGCAAGACAATGTGAGAGGTTGCAACGCTGTGGTATGGCTTAGGAATACTGGATGAGTATATGCGTGTGCGTGTATTTGTGTGTGTGTATTTGTGCTTTCGCATATGTGGCAAGCAAATATTTATTAGTGTTTATGTATGTATTTATGTAAGTTTCTGGAACAACTCTATAAATTTTAATACAATCGTTTGTCTCATAGAAGAGATAGCGCAGAAGTTCAACACGAACGGCTCGTTAAGCCTAAAGTTGTGTAGAGTGATGAAAGAAAGGGTGAATGGTTGAGAATAAGAGAAAGCCTCTTAAGGCTGTTGTGGGATGCAACTTACAGTTCAGGCGGAATGAATATTTATTAAAATATATTTAATACAGTAGCTTTCAATCAAGGTAAGACGAAATCGGTCTCTGTAAGATACTTCAACTCCGAAACTGACAAAGATTATTTGTTGGAGGTATTCAAGGGTTTGATAAGCGCAGTACAAAAATTTAAAGCTTCCACAACGCAATTGTCAATCTCACCTACGCGATGAATATCCTCTTACAAAAACGAATATATCATACCCATGTTTAGCAGGCGAGGCTCTGCCGACCCCAAGTTCCTCATGAAAATAGAGGGTGTAGGAGGAGGGTAGTATGTCCTAAAAGGTTTAATGTGGTCATATTAATCGTTCCCGAGATGGGCGGGCGAGTTCGTCAATAGTGCTTTGCCACCGGAACGTACCGGATCTATACTCGGAAAATGACCATCAACATCGATAATACTCCCCAAAACTTTCGGGGAGTTTCTTTGTCGTTAAAACAACAACAACAACAACAACCATTACAAAGACTTATTATTAGAGAACTATGTGGACTTTGAGAGCATAGCAAACAAATATGTGTTCTTATTGATGCGATAAATACTTGAATTCTAGCGTGTTGAAAAATTCGCTCCACTCATACGACCAAACTATAATTCTTAAGTTCAAACACCTATATATTTATAGATAGGCCCTTTTAAGGGGAAATACAGACGATTAAAAAAATACTAAAGTATATCACTAAAATATAAATTTAAAAATATAGCACCACTACCAATTCCAAACATGAATTTAAACTATAAGAATGTTTACACTCACATGCGTTCCAACATGTGTTTGATGTTGTTGTATTGAGAAAACCAACAAACCTCATGCAAATGAGCTCAGATTTGATCTCGAGAGCAAATGAAAGAAAATACTGGTTTTGTTGGAAGTATAGCGCAAAAGTCAGCAAATATGAGTAAATGTGTAATTTTAGCTGTTCATATTCAAAGTATTTACAAAAAAAAAACGAGAATATACAAGATGTAGTATTTATTCGTTTGCAAAAAATTGTGTCTACTACTTTTATAGATACTACGAGAGGAGTAGAGAGGAACTTTTGGCGAAAACCGCAGAATCATTCGATGACACCACCCGAAGAAAGGTTTTGAGCTTCAACAAATGTGTCATAGTGAGGACAAGCGAACAAGTGGCCGCTCAAATCGATCAGCAGACGCCCAGTTGGAGAATAATTAAGAAAAACTTATACATGTCAACAAGATATGTTGCCGAAAACCACAAATCTAGTAGTCCCACGAATCAAGAAAAACGTACAAAAAGGAAAAAAAAAGCACCAAAACGTAGTGAAAATTAGACTCCAAATAGCATTTTCCTTGCACGCAAGCTCTATCAGACCGAATTGCAAACAAAAAATTTTATGTGATTATGGACGCCACAGAGTATTTTAAAATGGACCCAGAACATTGCCAGGTAAACAGTTTTACTTTTTGTAGTCTTAAGAGCCTTATTCTGAAAAAAAAAACATCCAGTTAGAAAAGTTCAGCGAAAAGGTTCTGATTTGTAAGTTATTTGTGAACGCGGGCCCAAATTCACGCGATTCCTTATGATGACAAGTAAAAAATTTACGTTAGCGAAAGTATTCACAAAATTGCCCTACCAACTCTACGTCGTTGTAATATTCCAACTATGTTTTGCCCGTACTCAGCTCCAGTAATTTACGCTTGTGTCACCCGAAATTGTTTCGGATATAACAATATACGATAAATTAGCCAAAGCTTGAGTTCATTCAAAGGGCCTCAGTGGTGGCGAATTAAACGATATTGGGATCCGATTGTAGCAAAACTTATAGAGTCAAACCAGCATAAACCATTATAGAAGTGAGAAGATAATGGTGAACAGTATCGATAAAAGTTGTACATAACCGTTGAACAACGCTTAATTTTGGGTCCCTAGAAAAATTCGGTCATATGGACAGCAACGAATAAATTGGTCGAAACAGAAGAAAGCAAAAATCTCCGCTGAATTGGAAAAGGTGAATGAAGACTTGACCTCGCTTGGTGTTCGCAATTGACGTCAGCTATCGCGAAACAAGGATAGCTCGCGTTTAGGAGCTGTTTAATTATGATGACAACGACAGGCACTACTTGGTATTAAAAGTAAGTCAAACGCAAGCTTTTGGGTATTACTCCTGAGTTTCATTTGCAAGATGTGAAATTATTATGCTGCACTAATTTCCCCTATTTTAGTCCAATTCCCAATTACATACCAACTATGCACATTGCATATTCAAAGGGATAATTTTGATGTAGAAACTTGTCATTTGCTGCTGAAAACCAATTTTCAAAATATCGCAACATTTGAGTGATGGACAAACATCATTGGAAGACAAATAAATTCAAATACAAATGCAAATATAAATACAAATCCAAACAGCTTGCTGCAAGCATAAGACCAACTGAATCGGGGAATAGTGAACAGACTTATGTAAATACGTGTGTATGCTCTTGTATGTACATAAAGTATAGTACACTGGTGGCCCATTTCTCTGCTACTGAATCAGCTTACACGCTGACTGTTGCTTCACTGGTATTTTTGTAGCTCTTATTTATATACCAAATAATGCAAGAAAATGTTTTGTTTTGGAGCCAAGCGGCTCAAAACGAGAAGACGAAGGAAGAGAGAAGGAAAAGTTAAATTTTCTGTTTTTCTTACCACGCGTTTTGACGCTCTCACGTCTTCTTCAGGGAGTCTGTAAAAAAAGTCCGGTAGTGCCCGATTTCATGTCATTTAATGATATTTATATTTTTTGTTAATTAATTGTTTTCTGAAACGAAATTATCAGACTCCCTGACGAAGACATCAGACCATCGAAACGCGTTGGGGGAAAAGGAAAATTCAACCAATTCATTTTGTTTTGTTTATTTTCCGGCAGGGTGGATAATCCATGTATTTTGGAACAACTTTAGAGACAAACCGATTTAGAAGTTATGCCATCTTCAGTGCCTCTAGAACAAAATATGACACTGAAGGCTACCTGCATGAGAAGAACTTAGATCCAAGGTGCCAAATAAGAATTAGTTCGATGGCTGTTATATTTTCACTTGATCGGAACAATGAAGAAGTTAATGCAGCGAGGACAATTTCCACTGCCTAGGACACTACCTCATTATATTCCGCAGTTGAATGCATGTAGGAGACAGAAGGTGAGCGTTTTGGAATCTGAGTACACTACTCCAGAACTAGAACTTTTCTCTTCTAATATAACTTTTGATGGTTTGAAACTAGCACTTATATGCAGCTACAATTGAATTGGCCACCAGTGTAGACTTTAATTTGAACTTAATATGCCATATACAAATAAAAGTTAGATAAAGATTAGTTCCAAAATGAGCTGCGAACGGGTTTGAAACAAATTACTTTTTCCCTAATTTCCTTACTCTAAATGAAAATTCGACATGCATCTGAAGAGTAAGTACTGAAAGACGAAGCTGCTGAAAGCTTTCAACCACACAGCCATGATTTAGGTATTGATTTGGACAGTGAGAGTGGAGAAAATAAATACTGCGTTCGCCGATATAGCTGCCAGATCATTGTAGCCTCTTTCAGACAAAAATAGCGAAAGGCCATGATGACGGTATCAAAGTACTAAGGCCACAGCCACGCGTAAGCTGCAGCTGTTGTTTTTGTTGTTATTGTAGTAGCGATAAAGATACTTCCCGAAGGTTTTGGGGAGTGTTATCGATGATGATGTCCCTTGTCGGATGTACTGCACACTTGCAAACATATATCGTCGGTATCTCTTGCTTACATCGAAAAATAGTCGAAAGCAGGAAAAGCACACAACCTTATTGGATCCCATGTCATAGAAGCATAGGCGAGGCAGGTCTCGAAGCTTTGACGGTAAACGTTTCAATCAGATTGTGTGAGATAAAAACTTCACTGATGGTACCACGACTTGAACTCACTTCATAAATCCATGTTGGGAAGATGAATGAGGTATAAAAGTGAGGAGTAGGAAGTCATGCTCCACGATATGGCGCAGAATATACAGAAATAGAGCTCCAAGAGCACCGGTTCCTCCTTTTCGTCCTCTTTACAGTAATGACGATAAGTTGCTCCTAACGTGTCTGCATGCCTACTGGTAAGGCAGTGCCCAGTTAGTACTCCTACAACTGTGGACATTTTAAACCTACCTTTTCTCTTCCTATGCCCGACACCTCGGTGTTTGTAACCATTTTTCGTGGGCTTGATGGTGGATGTGCTCCTTGAACATTGGCTTGCATACGGAAAGGGGAATACCTAAGTATTCTATTCTGTTGGTTCGCTGCTAGGCGAGCTTATCTGCAATGCAATTTCCCTCGATGTACCTGTGTTCCTTCTGTTTCCATTATGGCTGATACTTGTGCCTGGACGATACTACAGTTCCAGATTCACTGTATAGACTCCACCTCCAACTCTGCCGTTTAGCTTGAAACCGTCGATATTTATGAAATGCAGTCGTGAACACCATACACCTATCCGCCTCCGCTTAGTCATCGCTGCTGGGATGTTAATACAATAAAGTTGATTTCCGCAACTTTTGTGGTCGCACAGTGATCCTTGCGAGGAGCACAGCTCTTTTAAATGGAGAGCTGACATTGCCACTGGTCGATATCCAGCTCAATCCAATGGTAGGGTGTCACTAATGATCTGAAGAGCTTCGCTAGGCATTATTCTCAAAGCGTCACTTATGCTGATCATACTAGATCTGTGGACTTTACTTAACAAATTGACGTCTTCTTCAAGGCCTTCCAATGCCCAGGAATAGCTTTTACGGTGGTATTTTGTTTCGTTTGGCATATAAGACAAGCTATATATTGTTTTTGTTGTTGTTGTTGTGCTTCGCACATCCAATAGGTGCGACCGATCACAAATTGTCATCAATGTCCTCTAACGGGAGTCCAAGGAAACTTGCTGTTTCAACAGGGTGGACCATAATGAGAGGGGTGTTAGAGGCCTTGGTTCCACATTACAATTGAAGAGATGGTTGGTGTCATGTGGGGACACATTGCAAGCGGGACATACATTTTATATATCGGTGTTCAATCTTGAAAGGTGATAGTTTAGCCTGTTACAGTACCCAGATCGAAGTTGAGCTAGAGTGAGGCGCGTTTCCCTAGGGAGAGTGCGTTCCTCTTCTGCGTTCTTTCCTTAAGAACTGAATTCACCCCGCAATTACCGACATAGAGGTCCGTGGCCTGTTTATTGATATCACTGAGGAGCTGCTTGTGCTTTTTTGCTTCATTTTGCTGCGTTCTCAGATGCCGTATTTTCTCATAATGCTTACGGAAATGGCCCCTTAAGCTTCTGGGAGGTGTAGCCTCATCAATCAGATGTCTTTTGGGATGCCCAGGCTTCTGGGTATTCAACAGAAACTGTTTGGCTAGCTTTTCATTCCTCTCCCTAATGGGGAGTACTCTCGCCTCATTGTGTAGGTGGTGTTCTGGGGACATCAGGAGCCAACCCGAAGCGGCTATGAGGGCAGTATTTTGGCAGGCCTGTACTTTCTTGCAGTGAGTAACCTTCAGGCTGGGTAACCATATCGGAATAGATAGTTGGTCAATGCGTCGCACTAGGGGCTTGTTTATATTCAGATTCGTTAAGGCATGCTATCGGCATCCCGACTTATATTGTCGAATGCTCTTTTAATATCTAGAAAGTCAGATAATGTTTTTCAACAATAGAGACTTGACTCTGCAGCGCAGTCTCCGAGAGATTTACCCCTGCTTTTTGCCTATTGATAGCCAGATATGAGGTTGCTTTCAATAGTAAAAGTGAAATAGTTGCTAGTTATCCTCTCTAGGGTTTTGAGTAAGAAAGGCGCAGGATGAATCATATTCTTTTAAATAAATACTTATAATACACTCTTGCTCCTAGAGTGTATTTTGATGGGTTTCTGAACCCTGGCAGCGTCGAACTTATTTCATTATACTTATATGCTTATATCATCACATTTTGCTGAAATTCAATTTCAATCCGAAAACAATACAAGAAAGTTGGACTCAAATAAGTAAAAGCGAAAAATCACTAAAGTACAAAATATCCAAATCAAATGCAAATCTAAAACTAAACACTACAAAAAAGTATGTCAACGAACCGTGACAACAAATATACAAAAACCAGCTCATGGGTGAGTATGTGTGTGCATATCTGTCATATTTGCGAGCTTCAATGGAGTCAGCAAGTATCAAAATATATTTCAATATTTCTATGCATTTATATGTGCATACGTTTGTTTTTATTATTGTATAAAAATATGCAATTTTTGTTCATTCACTTAGAAAAATATATAAACCAACGGTAAGGCCATTAGGAATGAGTAAATTTGTATGCATGAACTCCTGCTGTTGACACTCACACACTCTTACACCTTTATATGTTGAAAATATTTTCCGATTGTATTTACATTTGATGCTATGTGTATGATTGTCATATTCGAGTCAACGAATATTCAAATATTCGATTTTCGGAATTCGAATAGTTTAAATCGAATAATAGTTCATCGTTGCGGCTATAGCATAGTCGCCGGCCATGAACAAATAGTATAGTACTAAAAAATTGGACAGCTTTCGGAAGGGTAACATGTGCACTTAGGGCGCGTCCAACTGACGCACAAAATGTGCCCCTAAACTAGTTACTTCTGGACGTTTACATATGTGAAACTGCAACTTCTTTGCCAGTAAGACGCCTTGAATCTGACTTCTGGAACTCGCAGCAGTATGGAAAGAGTAGTATCATCAGAAGGTTTCCCCGTGTGACTCCGTAAACAGATAATAACACACTAACAGTAAGATTTAACAAATTTCATAAGGTTAAGTTCCCCTGAAGAAGGTACTGGAGGGCGTGCAAAGGAAAGAATCATATTCTCTCTTTACCAAAGGTTTCAAATTGGATCGCTGTGTCTTATGTTGGCACCTTAAGGAATAGCTGTCAGTCACATTTGCAAACCCAAATTTGCTAGTATTTTCCAAGCGGAAGCGAAGGAACTATACCTCTAAAACGAATTCTGATGTCCCCCCCTTTGGGTCGTAGGGGCAAATTTTGAAAAATCCCACTTTGAAATGCCTATGTTTTTTTTCTTTTTGGAGTTTATTTTTCTCTTTAGAAATTTATTTAGTCAGAACATATGTAAATGAAAAAATGAATTTAACTTAGTAATAGAAAAGAAATTAAAAAAAAAATTATTAGAAATTAGCGTTTTTACAACCCCCTTTTAAAACCAAGGCATCACTGTGATGCATTTGCATGTCGTAAACATAGTTGTGTGGGTTTTTTATTCAACCGTTTAAAAAAATGAAGGTATTACTGTGACACAATTGCAGATAGTAAAATTGCTTGTGTTGTTTTTTTAAGCCACCACAAGACACAGCAGGTAGAATTGAAATTGCCCCTACCCAAAAGTTCGACCCAAAGGGGGGGGGGGGGGGGGGGGGGGGACATCAGAATTCGTTTTAGAGGTATTGTTCCTTCGGCAAAGTTTCTTATTTTGATCCCTAGAATACGATTTTCACAGAGAAATGAGCGATTTTTAAATCGACCCACCCTAGTGTGTACGCTTCTGTCAGAGGAATCGATGAGGAGCGTCAGGGGGATTCAAGATCTTGATACCAGCCGTTCACAGCTTCCGCAAATCAATTGTTAATCTCACCTATGCGAGGCGAATACTGTTACGAATATAAATGTGTCATACTTATACTTGCAGACGAAGCTCGAGCAACTGCAAGTTTCTCGTGGAACCAGAAAACGGGGGCCGGATAGCGAAGAATGTTCAATTTGGTCATATTAGATCGCTTCCGATATGCTCGGGCTAGTACCTGAATGGTGTTTGGTAGCGGAACGTACTGGATTTTTATCCAGAAAAGGACCATCAACATCGATAGCACTCCCCAATACCTTGAAGGAGTGTCTTTGTATCTACAAAAACAACAATAACAACAGGAGGATGGAGTGGGGTGTGAATTTACATAGATAGCCAAGTAGCGCTGACGGTGCTTAGCTACCAAACCACTTCGTCTAAGGTCTTTAGCAGCTGCAATAAGTCGCTGCAACTTCGCGAACATAAACCTTGTATGGATACTTCCTCACAGGAACCTTGAGGGCAGCGGGAAGGCCGACGTACCTGCAAAGGCAGGGGTCCTGCTAGACACTGCGGAGGTGGCCATCCACTCACATTAATCAAAAGAAACACACATGATATATTCAAGGAGTTAGCGGTCTCTGATTTATTCTCCTCGAGCACCTGCAAGATAACCTAGCAAATCTGGCCGAATGACAACAGTAGAAGAAGAAAATAACTACTAGATAAGCCAACAAAAAGAAACTTTAGGATCACAGCCACAATAATGTGCACTGGTCCCAAGCCTAAAAGAAATAGTATCGCACTTCCCTGCCCAGCCCGATCTCTCACCAAGTTTATAACTATGGCCAGTTATATACTGATGGGATTTCAGGAAGTAGCTTAATGATCTGTAAAAGATATCTGCCGATTCATTATCCGCATGAATTGGTTAGAACGGAACACCGACTAGCCATACTGAAACAGCAGAAGTTGGTTCAAGAATATTTCGGCTCGATTATTCAAATAATTGTGTTTTGCTGAATATTCGAATAATAGCTTCTGAGCAATTGAGGAATATTCGAATAATCGCTACTGAGCAACTATTCGAATATTTAAAATACATAGGTATTTAAACTATGATTTTCACTACTATTTCAGTTTTATTTTGGTATAATTTGAGGACTACTTCGTTATTCTTTCGGGGTCAATTGGCTGTCAGTGGCTGTGATAATTTGGTGGACTATTTCGGTCCATCCCGAGTCTCGATTATTTGAGGTTTATTTTGGATTATTTTTAGAAGTTTTTGGGACTATTTAGAAGACATTTGTAAGTCATTTCGGAATGATTTTAGGCATTATTTTTGGCGCATTCTCGGTCTATTCGAGTTCGCGGCTATAGACCTTGGTATTATTTCGGGGTTTTCTCGGAGTCATGTTGCGATTATTTCAGGTTTATTTTGGAAATATTTCCTAGTTCTTTATTTCGTGCTTATCTTGTGACATAAGGCACTTGATACAATTGAATGTTCGATTTTAATAAAGTATTCGAATAATCATTGAGTTACGATTTTTAGATAAATATAAACGAACGAACTGTTTGATTAATGAAATTCAATTAATAATCGTACGAAAAGCGAATATTAGAATAATCGAGTATTCGGATTAATCGAATAGTTTTAAGAGCAAACACTTTGAGCGCTGGGGTAAGGCTTTAATGAAATGCATTTTCCACAAATTCTATTGTACTGTATGGTCAATAAATATTAATACCTGAAAATATATGCGCATATGAATGTAAATTTGTATCTAACAGAAGTGCTTATGAGCTTCGGCTTCAATTTTTTCCACCTGCTGGCAGTTTTTCTAACAACTCAGATGCTCAACCTGAATCTTTATTGATATATTTGAGTTAATATAATATGAAAGTCTATGCAGTTGGTTAGGCAAACACTTGGCCCAGGTTCGCTTGCAACTCACAGCATGACCACTGGGCATTATATTAATATGCAGTGAAGGGAAAAAAATATGTACATGACAACAGAAAATGTAAAAGGTCGAATGTGTGGTGAATGGATGAAAGAGAGTCAGAAAGTGTTTAATAATGTATAAAGTTATGTAGAATAAATTATTCCTTTCTTTTTGACTTAGAGCGCATGCTGGGAAATTGAAACTATTGTCGTTTATGTTGATTGACAGGACCTTCGTTGGTGAATGGAATGAGGGAATATATTTACACAACTTATACCTATTTTTCTTATCTTCTGAGTCATATCGGGATGGCTGTAAAGACAATTTCGGGGTCATTTCGGAGCTAAATAAGTACGGTCCTCGCGACTATATCGGGATTATTTTGGCATCATTTGAGGACTTTTTTGTTATTATTTCGAGGTCAATTAGCGCTTTCTAGAAAATTTTGTGGCCCATTTCAAGGTTCTTCCGGCGGTCATATCGTTATTGTTTGAGGTTCATTCTGGATCATTTCTGGAAGATTTTCGGGACTATTCCGGGATCATTTGGATATGGTTTAAGGAATAAGTTTTCAGAAATTCGCGGTCATTTCAGAACTGCAAGGATGTTGGGCTATTTAGCGATCATTACTTCTTATTTACTCAGTGATTACAGATGTAGAAATGCAAGTTGGAGGAGGAAAACGATCGACCACGCATTTTGCTCGTGCCCCCGTCGCACGTTTAGGTCAAGGACTCTAGCTATAAAAAATGGCACAGTTCTAAAGGAAGCAAGTGGCATAGGTCCCAGAAAGCTCATTTTTTGCCAGAACGGGCGGATTCATTTAATTACTTAGGTCCTAGTTTCAAACGGGGTTTTTCAGTTTAGACGCTGAGCCAACCAGTGGTGCCACACTGGACTCATTCAGTCTATGTAAAGCTCTCACTAATCCGCCAGTTTAACATTATCATATCAACAAAACTCATAAAGAATCGATTTTGTTTGAAATTTCGGTTTTTTTCGCTTATCACATTTTTATAACTTCTGCATGGAAAAACTTAGTGAAATTTTTTGAAATTTTAGTGACATTTTCTGAAACTCTTCCAAACTCTATTTATTGCTCTGCCCTCGTAGTATTCACTATAATTACAACAAAATAGTATCAACAAAGTCTTTGTAGACATAAAAGATAACATATTAATGTAAACAAATATTTTAAGCAATTTTAGAAAGTCTCCAAACAGTCTACGGAAATTCTAGCTTTGTTCGCAGAAAGTTTTCTTTGGTTATGACTTGTAGCTTACTGATATACTTCATTAAGTTTGACAGTGAGTTTTTATTTTATTTTTGAAAGTCTCCACATTCTACATATGTTATTATGCAAACCTCTCAGCTCTTAATGTATGTAGCAAAAAATAAAAAGCATTTTTGGAAAATTCTACGAAACTATCTAATTGGATTAAATTCCTTTTGAAAAACTTTTATACTAGTGAACCCTTTCAAAGTTTTCAAACTCTACACTAAATTAATTTGAAATTATTGACATGCTTCCTTCCAACTTTGGCGATCTGAGTCTAAAAACGCTACACAACTACAAAAACAGATTTTTTTTAATAAAGATTGCTTCCATATGTTGGAGAACTTGGATATTTGATAAAAGTAATAGAGGAAAACTTGAAAAAAGTTTGCAGAGGAAAACTTCTGTCAAGCATCGAAGCACTCAAACCTCTTCCTTGAGAGATTTTTTTAGACTGAGCGTTGCATATTATTAAAAAAATCTAAGCTACGTCCATAAGACCCTGTCAAGAAGCGTGCATTTTTTTGCTTGGGGCCAATCTACAAAAAACTAGACAACGTTAGCTTGAGCCAGCCGTAGAAATATTACCGACATTGTTTAACGATTTTCGAAAATGTTTTAAAGTATCCACTAAAAAATACTCCTTTTGTACTATTAATTTTTGATTTTTCTCGTATTCTGGGACAATATGTAAAATTTTAAATTATTTTTGAAAGTCTCCAAACTCTAACATTTATAAATTACATTGTATTATATCAATGAGTTTCAAAGTCTCAAGAATTTAAAGTGCATGCAAGTTTTCCATAAAAAATTAAAAATTAGGAACACAAAAAAACTCATTGCAATGTTTCTGTCCTTCAAAGTCTCCATTAATAAAACTCTCTTTGTGTACTATTACTTCGTATTTTTTCGTATTCTGGAACAGTTTATTTCAATTTTCACATATTTTCGAAAGTCTCCAAACTCTAAACAGTCGGTTTAAGTTTAGTAAATTACATTTGTATTTATCAATGAGGTAAAAACAGTGTATTTTTAAGGTAGCTTTGAACATGCGTAGCAAAGTTTTCAAAGTCCTCCAAATTTTAAATTGCATGCTAGTTTTCCGTAAAAAATTAAAAATCGAGAAACACAAAAAAACTCATTGCAATGTTCGTGTCGTCAAAGTCTCCATTAAAATAAAAATGTGTTTTTTGTACTTTTACTTCATACTTTTTTCGTATTCTGGAACAATATATTTTAAATTTCCACATATTTTCGAAAGTCTCCAAACTCGACAAAGGTCAGTTTATTCATAACTTACATTGTATTAAATCATGAGGTACTAGAACATGTATTTTTAAGCAAGCGTTGAACATGTGTAGCAAAGTTTTTCAAGATTCTCAAGATTTTGATATTGCATTGCAAGTTTTCCGTTAAAAACCTAAAAATTAAGCAACACAATAAAACTCATTGCCATGTGTGTGTGTTTATACTACAACGTACGATGCAGCTGAAGTCAAAGGAAGTGCAGAAATGTGAAAAAGCGACAAGTAGCGAAAAAAGTGCTGAAGCGAAAGTGAAAAATTGAAACCACAAATTTTGCTTAGATAAAAAAAATAAAAATATGCGCAGGTGATGCAAAAAGATCGTATAAAGCAGAGGTCAAAGTGTGGGGCACAAAAAACGGAAGCGAACGAAGCATGGAGTTAAACAATGAGTCACTGAGTATGTATGTGGTGTGTGTTGTAACAGCAATATGCACTTATGTTTTTTGATGCATGTGGTGGGTTTTATGAAACAATGCAATAACAACAAAATATACAAACAAAAAATATGTAGAAGCAGAAAGCCTCTAGCATGGCGTCCAAGCAAAATTTTCAACTATCATTAGGACGCTGAGATTTTTTTTTATTTTTTCGTAGAAACTGCAAAGCAAAACCAACTTTTTACTAAACAACGCAACAAATACAAGCAAGCATACATGCTCTCACATTTATAAAATGTACGAATGCATAAAAAATGTGAACAAAAATGCGCTTGTGGCGTACGCGCAGCATAAAAAAATGCGCTGAGTTACACCACAAAAGTAGTCGCCCAAATCATAAGAGGAATGTGGCGAAGCCTGAGCAAAGAAACAATAGTATAAAGATAAAACCAAAAAAAAACATGTTAACGAATGATATGTTATAAGCTAGAAACAACAAAGTAACAGAATTACACATGTATGCAAATTGAAAGCCAAAATTCGCATAGAAACATTTGTTTTTACTCGTTGATAGAGGAAATGAATTTGTGGCAAAAGCGAATACGTGCACAATCAGTTGATTT